>NW_028172730.1:0-1000 GCF_963971535.1 Notolepis coatsorum
AGATAGAGACCACATAATATAAACAGAATAGAATAGAGTAGAATATAATTATCATTTTGACAGTAAGTGATATCTGGGGTATTTGGAATGTTGACAAAAAACAAGCAACATTTCTTTTCAAAAAATGTATGCAACTTCCTTGAATCTGAATGTTTAGTTTTTTTGCAAAGACACCAGTCTAAATCAAATTTTAATGTAACAGACACCAATTCATTATTTCCTTCCCCGTCTGGCTACCCCACACACTCAAGAGTAAACAAACGTTACAAACTGGGCAGTACATTAGTCAAGCAGTGTCCCTGACAGGTAATTAATTGGATGTGCCTCCCTTGTGACATCACCAAGGGCAATAATTATGAGCAGCTTGTTTAGGCTTCAAACCCTGGCCATGTGTATCTATATCATTCTTCCTCTGCATCTATTTTAGACTGTCAAATCCATACAAAGACTAGACAAAACACATACACTATAATATGCCCCCTTTAAACCATTCAGATGTCAGTAGTGAATATGTATACATTTCTTGGTAGCACCTCTTTGACAGCTGTAGCAACACCAAATCAACAATACAATCATGTATATAGTGGATTTTTATATGCAGTACACACACACACACACACACACACACACACACACACACACACACACACACACACACACACACACACACACACACACACACACACACACACACACACACACACACACACACACACACACACACACACACACACACACACACACACACACACACACACACATCACAATTACAGAGATCTTCCTGAGTATGAATAGTAAGGAGGAGATTAGGATTCCAGTCTATGTCTTCCATTATAGTGTTGTGGTGTTGGGCTATCTGGTAAATGCCAGATCGATGGAGTTGCACAGCCTAAGTGGACATGCATGCTCTCCCAGTACATGGGCCTGGTATCCGTAATGATATAACAAGGATTCTACTGTGTGTGTGTGTGTGTGTGTGTGTGTGTGTGTGTGTGTGTGT
>NW_028172729.1:0-2000 GCF_963971535.1 Notolepis coatsorum
CCCCGCCGTATGTATATCTCTCTCCCACCCACCCACCCCCTCCTAATGTACAGTCCCCTCCCCATCATATGTATATACTCTGTCAGGATCTAGGGGTAACAGTACTGTATATTTGAATACCGTTTATGTCACATATGTATCAGTACTAAATACCTATATGTCCCTATGCCATAAATGTCATGTATGTTGTGTATGTCATAAATGTCTATATGAATTGAAAATGGGGGACCCTGATGGAAACAAGACAAACGTCTTTCTCAGGTCTGCATCCCCTTAACAATTGTGTGTATTGAGCCGTACTGTATTGTACCCATTCTGCAATCTGTTAAATAAAGTTTTCATTCATTCATTCATTCACCTCAAATGCCCCACAAAGTCTGCTTTGTTCACCATCTACATACATCCGTTTCATCCACCATCATGTCTGACTGCAACACGGCTGTGGCATAATATCCATTCATATCGATGGACGTACTGGTGAATAGCAGTAGCAGTGATCGCCTGCTGCGTCCATCGCGTATATATACCGTATTAGCGCTTTAATATGGCGTGTTCTGTGATTAATGTGATTGACCAGCATTGCTAATATGAACCAAAGGCTTTAATATGGCGCGTTCTGGCATCTGTGATTAACCGTGTTGAATGGGGGTCTGAACCAAGCGAGGACCTCATGCGCATGCGCGGCGAGCACCTAGGCGAAGGAAAAGGAAATGCGCATTGCTTACCGGCGAATGGGGAAGAATGCGGAAGCGCTCTTGCACTCTTCGGCTGGGATTAATATAGACGCATCCTGTCGAGGCCAAGACGAGAAAGGGGCCAAAGAGGGCACTCAAAGTTTGGCTTAAATGTTTGTCAGATGTGGTGGTTGCAGTGTGTCTCTCTCAAATATTTCCCCCACATCCCTACCCTGCTATCCTGAAGAGAAAATCTGCTGGACACTGGCTGCAGGGCTTTTCTCCCCACCCTTAGTAGCACTGTTAGGATCTCTGGTAAACAGTACTGTATATTTGTATATCTTGTATGTCATAATAAATGTAACTACTGTATATCTGTATGTCATGTATGTCGTAAATGTCATGATGTAAACAAGACGAAAGTCTTTTTCTGGTCTGCATAACAATTGTGTGTATTGAGCCGTATGTATTGTACCCATTCTGCAATCTGTTAATACAATTTTCAATCAATCAATAGGTGTACAGTACCTGCTTGTTCTCAGGAATACTGTATGATCTGCACTGATGCAAAGATGTACTGGACCTACCTGTTTATTTAAATAAACATGTGTCTACTGTTTATACACCTGCAACATCAAAGCACTGAAAGAAAGATGTACAGTTTGAAATTCTATATTAAAATATGACTTGTTTGTATACCTGGAATACCTGAGTGCTGATTGAAAGGTGTAAACAACCATGGCATTTGAAGCCAGTATCAAATCCAAATCTCTCATTCAATAATTTTTTTGGGAATTATTTGAGGGGGGAAATGTATTGGTAAATAAAGTGTGGTCAGCCCAGGACACTGGACACGTGTGTCATACTGTGCTGCTGTCAGGGGGAGGAGCATCAAGGGGTGGTGGCCCTAGATTGAGGATGCTACAGGGTGCGGTGAAAAGATGGGTTGTCTTGGAGTTGTTTTTATGTCAAATGTAGTTATAGTACATTGGAATACATTGGAATATTGACAAAGCCATACTTGGTCATTTACTGTACATTGGAGAGAGTTGGGTTAGGACATTTGCAGGGGCCAGTTTCGAATTGCAGTCTCCCGTAGGTGTTCTTTGAGAGTGTTTTTGAAAGTGGGTAGTGATTCACATTCCTTTACAGCTTTGGGTAGGGCGTTCCACATTGATGTGGCATAATTGCGAAACGTGTTTAGTCCCTTGTCTGAGCGAATCTGGGTTTAACATGATTTGTGGAGCTCCCTCTGGTGTTGTGATCGTGGGATTCACTGACCTTTGGGAAGTATTTTGACATGTACATGGGCACCAGGCCCATTGC
>NW_028172728.1:0-28148 GCF_963971535.1 Notolepis coatsorum
CTCTCTCGTCATCTGTTCTGTACTGCACCATTAGTTTAAACTTGAAAGGTTCTGTGTTTGAGGGGAACGGGAGATCTTGTCTTATAGGGCGGGGGGGGCGGGGGGGGCGGGGGCCGAGAGGAGCGGCGTGGCTGGAGGGCGGGGGGGGCGGGGGGCGGGGCCGAGAGGAGCGGCGTGGCTGGAGGGCGGGGGGGGGCGGGGCCGAGAGGAGCGGCGTGGCTGGAGGGCGGGGGCCGAGAGGAGCGGCGTGGCTGGAGGGCGGGGGGGCGGGGCCGAGAGGAGCGGCGTGGCTGGAGGGCGGGGGGGGGCGGGGGGGGGCGCGGCCGAGAGGAGCGGAGTGGCTGGAGGGCGGGGGGGCGGGGGGGGGGCGGGGGGGGGCGGGGCCGAGAGGAGCGGCGTGGCTGGAGGGCGGGGGGGGCGGGGGGGCGGGGCCGAGAGGAGCGGCGTGGCTGGAGGGCGGGGGGGGCGGGGCCGAGAGGAGCGGCTTGGCTGGAGGGCGGGGGGGGCGGGGGGGCGGGGCCGAGAGGAGCGGCGTGGCTGGAGGGCGGGGGGGGGCGGGGCCGAGAGGAGCGGCGTGGCTGGAGGGCGGGGGGGCGGGGCCGAGAGGAGCGGCGTGGCTGGAGGGCGGGGGGGCGGGGCCGAGAGGAGCGGCGTGGCTGGAGGGCGGGTTAGGGTTAGGGTTAGGGTTAGGGGTTAGCTCGACAAACAGCTGAGGAATGAATGAATGAAGTTTATTTTTCGGTCTTGTTTACAGACAAATCAAACACACCAAAAAAAATATATATACAAAAAAAGAAATCACAAATTGAATTGAATTGAAAACCTTTATTTATCCCCGAGGGGAGATTCAGATGTCCATCACAGCATAACAGCAATTTAAAAACAGTAAAAACAGTTAATGGACTTATTAGTACGTGTGTGTTAAAAAACAAGATGGACAAATACATAGTGATAAAAAGAGCTAAAAGTGGTGAAAAGAAAAAGAAACAAGTCCAATCATTTGAACAAATGTTTTTTATTTTCCTTTTTTCTTTTTTACATGAAACAAGACAAACAATACAGTAACAGTAATAATCAACGATAAATCACAGGACAATAACAGAAATAATAATAACAATAATGACAGTCCAGTAATTAAATCAGAATGAAAGTAGACTAAAAGACATAAAAATTATAAATACAATACATGGGCTCTTGCTCGCTCCCCCCCCCCCCCCACAGGACCCCCACTTGGGCTATACATCCATTACTTCATTCAACATCAGTCCGATCATGATGTTAAATAATACAAATTAATTGGTTACAGTCCACAACCCAGCTCCTCCAGTCCACGGCAGTTGGCCCGCCCTTGCCCTGCCTGGTTGTGGAGCCTGATTTCCACCGGCACCAAGGACTGCCCGAAGCGCTGTGTGGTATGTCAGGGGGGGGGGGGGGGGGGGGGGATGAGTCTGTGGCTAAACGTGGACCGCATTGCGGTCAGCTCATCATGGAGGGGGTGGCAGGGGTTCTCAAGGATAGCATGCAGCCTCCTCCTCCTCCTCGTCCTCCCCTCTGCCACCACCTGCAGACGGTCCAGGTCCGCTCCCACCACAGAGCTGGCTTTTTCGACCAAAATGTACATATTCAAGGCAAGCTCACACACGACATCAACGACCGCAAAAAAGGAATAGGCTGAAGCACGTGCTTATTTTTGCCCATCCTTTACAAATTCTTACAAAAAAACGAAATATATTTTAATATAAGAAAGAAAAACTTCAAATATGCTGCAAGATATAATTTATTTTTATATTTTTTAATAGCATTTTCGGCTTTTTTCTGGTCAACGCAGGACCTTCTGGCCACGCAGGACCGACAGAGGAGAGAGGGTGAAGCGGGAGGAGAAGAGGGGAAGACATGCGGCACGTGGCCACCGGGTCGGGGAATCGAACCCGGGGGGGCGACCGCTTCATGACTCAGCGCGCTATGTGGTGGTGTGCTACTGGAGCGCCCCCAAGATATATCACTTGTTTGATGTTTTACTCAAAACTGTAGACTCGTGAATTATTTGATCCTTTAAGGCTTTTTTAAATCTCCCCTGATGAAGTACACAACTTCAAGCCGTCACTATAATAAGGCTATTCCACAATTGAACTCCCAAAATTGAAACACATTTAGCCATTTTACATGAGTCCTTACCTTTTTACATGTTTTAAGAATACACAACCCTCTTAAATTATACTCTCCTTCTCTTGGTTGAACGAGACATTGAATACAAACTGGTATCGGCTTTTACTCCTAGCGCGAAGAAAAATGATCCCCAAGGTGTTTACGTGCACCATGTTATTATCCACACACGTCGACGTGCAGGAAGACGATGAAGCTGAAGCCGCCGACGCGGATGAACGGGAACCACGCGCGGCGCCGCCTGGCGACGGAGGAGGAGGAGGCCGCGGAGGCCGCGTGCGCGCTGGTGCCCTCGGAGGAGCGACGCTGCGCGGCACTGCGCCGCGAGCTGATGGGCCTCTACGTCCAGATGAAGCCTGTGTGTGGCGAGCCACCCGCCCCGCGCCCGGGAGTGCCCCCCGACCAGCTGTGTGCCGCTACAGCTTCAACGCCCAGCGCTTCGCCCACCTCCTCTCCTCCTCCACCTTCAGGTCAGGGGTTAATTATACTTAAGTGAAAGTACGGCTACCGTCTCAAAATCTGACTCGAGTTAAAAGTCAGAGTGTCTGGCTAGAAACACACTTGGAGTAAAAGTAAAAAAAAGTTTCTACTTTTAATACTAAAAAGTTAAAAGTACAAACTTTTTTTTATGACGGTCTATTCTTCTGACAGCAGGTGTTTTTAATCAAAGCACTTTCTAGTGTTGCACAAGGACCAATCAGCATGGGTATGGGCGGGTTCATTTTCCATTGATGGGGATTTGATTGGCTGTTTTTAAATAAAGTAGGATTTTGAAATGTAATGGAGTAAAAGTACAAGTATACAAACCTAGTAATACTCGAGTAAAGTACAAATCCCCCCAAACAGTACTTAAGTATTGTAACTAGGGATGTCCGATATTATCGGCCGATATCAGCATTAAGATGTGATATCGGAAAATATCTGTATCGGTTTTAAAAAAATATATATTTAGGTAGAAGGTGGAAGAGGGGAGGAGAGGAGAGGAGAGGAGAGGGGAAGGTAGAAGAGGGAGGAGAGGAGAGGAGAGGAGAGGGGAGGAGAGGAGAGGAGAGGAGAGGAGAGGAGAGGAGAGGAGAGGAGAGGAGAGGAGAGGAGAGGAGGGGAGAGGAGAGGAGAGGAGAGGAGAGGAGAGGAGAGGAGAGGAGAGGAGAGGGGAAGGTAGAAGAGGGGAGGAGAGGAGAGGAGAGGAGAGGGGAAGGTAGAAGAGGGAGGAGAGGAGAGGAGAGGAGATGAAAGGAGAGGAGAGGAGAGGAGAGGAGAGGAGAGGAGAGGAGAGGAGAGGAGAGGAGAGGAGGGGAGAGGAGAGGAGAGGAGAGGAGAGGAGAGGAGAGGAGAGGAGAGGAGAGGAGAGGAGAGGAGAGGAGAGGAGAGGAGAGGGGAAGGTAGAAGAGGGGAGGAGAGGAGAGGATGGGAGAGGAAAGGAGAGGAGATGAGAAGGTAGGAGAGGAGAGGAGAGGAGAGGTAGAAGAGGGGAGGAGATGAGAGGAGAGGAGAGGAGAGTGGAAGGTAGAAGAGAGGAGAGGAGGGGAGAGGAGAGGAGAGGAGAAGGTAGAAGAGGGGAGGAGAGGAGAGGAGAGGAGAGGTGAAGGTAGGAGAGGGGAGGAGAGGAGAGGAGAGGAAAGGAGAGGAGAGTGGAAGGTAGAAGAGAGGAGAGGAGGGGAGAGGAGAGGAGAGGAGAGGAGAGGCAAGTAAGAACAAATTCTGATTTTATTTATTGTCAAAAGTATGCATAATGTTGTGTTAATTCCACAACAAGAGATATGTAATGTTAATTACCTGAAATTATACAAAATTTTGGGGGGGGGGGAACCCTGCATATATCGGTATCGGTTGATATCGGTTGATATCGGTATCGGAAATTAAGAGTTGGACAATATCGGTATATCGGTATCGGTAAAAAAGCCAATATCGAGCATCCCTAATTGTAACAAAGTACAATTACTCGAGTTCTTTTCACCCCCTGCTTCAGGTACAGGTATGACGGGGGGAAGATCACCAACTACCTGCACAAGACGCTGGCCCACGTGCCCGAGATCATGGAGCGCGACGGCTCCATCGGGCCGTGGGCCAGCGAGGGCAGCGAGGCGTCGGCCAACAAGCTGTTCCGCCGCTTCCGCAGGATGAACGCGCGCGGCAGAACAAGGCCTTGGAGCTGCAGGACGTGCTGGAGCACCACGGGCTCTACACCTCCAGGCACCTGCAGAGGCTCATGGGTTATAGGCCCAGTGCTTCTCAAACTTTTTCTGTCAGGCCCCCCTTTGGCGGACCAAAATATTTTGGGCCCCCCCCCCCCCCTCGCCCCAACAAAATAGTCATGAAATGTGCCATGTTTAAATTTATTGAAATAACACCAATATCGTGACCTTTCAAATTGGCCCTATATTTGTTTTCAGAGCCGTCATGGATGAAAAGCCAGCATGTGGTGCTGAATGGTATCAACACCTTAGCTGCTGCATCATGAGATACTTGGTGGGCCATGAGATGAGATACTTGGTGCTCAGCACCACACTCTGAAACGAGCTCTCCGGGTGGATGTATCAGATGAGATTTCAAAGAGTTCTTCCAAGAGTTTGGATGGAGATGTGTCAGGAAGCTTTGTCTCAATGTTGTCTCTAAAGGTTTTTCCAGAGTAACTTGGTGATCCTTTTCTGTGTTTTATTAAATAATGATTTTCAGATTTTGAGAAATGGTATTTTCATGGAGAACAGTGCAGCTGCAACAGATAGCACTTTAGTGATAATTTTCTGTAATCCAAAATTTTTTTTTTTTTTTTTTTTTTTTTTTTATCAATCTCAAGGCCCCCCCTGTCATGCCTCTGCGCCCCCCCACTTTGAGAAACACTGGGTTAGGGTCAGGGAGGATGAGCGCACGGCGGCAGAACAAGGCCTTGGAGCTGCAGGACGTGCTGAAGCACCACTGGCTCTCCACCTCCAGGCACCTGCAGAGGCTCATGGAGGCTCACAGGGAGGGAGTCCGTCTGCGAGCCTCTGTCCACCCGACTGAGACACAGGGGGACGACGAGGCTGCCACGTCTCCGGATTATAGGGATGGGTCGTCGTGGCTATATGGGAAAAATATTAAATTATTAATCATTTTTATGATTTGTTTATTTTTATTTTTTTTACATATTTGTTTCACATGTATGTGTAAGATTATAACTGTTTGTTGGTTTCGTTAAACATATACGTGAATGAACAAAATTTTGTTTTAATAAAAAAATATATATAAATAAAAAAAATATTCCGAAAATTATTATTATTATAAATGTTTTGTGTTTTTTCCCCCCTCCGCGCGTTATACACGATCCCTCGAGCGTGCGATCAATCGATCTGGATTTCTCTTTAAAATGCCCATCCCTACTCCGGATGTCCTAGACTTTTGAAAGATATAGCTGTTGGTAAAATGGTAAAAGGTGCATTTATATAGCAGCTTTTTATCCAAAGCGCTTTACAATATTTGTTCTGCAAATTTTTAAGCTGGCCTGGGCTGCTAACGCGGAAGCGCTTTACAAGAAAGGACAGAGCAGGCTGTTCTTCCTTAGGAGGCTCAGGTCTTTTAATGTGTGTCTTTTAATGTGTGTGGGGAAATGTTGTTCATGTTTTATCAGGCAGTGGTGTCAAGTGTGCTCCTCTACGCCGCTGTCTGCTGGGGTGGTAATACCACGGCCAGGGATACCAGGCGGCTGGATAAGCTGGTGAAAAAGGCTGGCTCAGTGGTGGGGAGGAGACTGGACCCACTGGTGGAGAGCCGCACGCAGAGCAAGCTGCTGGCCATCATGGGCAATACCAACCACCCTCTCCACCGCCCCCTGGTGGGACAGAGCAGCAGTCGCAGCGGACGGCTCATCTCCCTGCGCTCACGGACTGAGCGGCACAGGAGGTCCTTTGTCCCCACAGCCATCAGACTGTACAACAGCGTATTATAGTGCGGGGGACCTGACCTCTGACCCACACACCTGTTTTTACCTGTTTTTACACCTGTTTTTACACCTGTTTTTACACCTGTTTTTTATACACCTGCTTTCATCTAATCACGCTCATATTTAATATTGATGGGTATGATTTAATTGAATTTGATCATGTACTTATTTTTAATTCATGATGCAGACATAACGTGCAATAACTGTATGGGAACGGTCAATGTCTGTATACTATGTGAGCTGCGAGATACCCTGAATTTCCCCAAGGGGATTAATAAAGTATCTATCTATCTATCTATCTATCTACCACATTCACACACCGACGGTGGAGGCGACCATGCAAGGTGCCAACCTGCTCATCGGGAGCAGTTAGGGGTTAAGGGGAGACACTGCAGGTGAATAGGGTAAAAAAATTAACTAATAGATATCACAATGAAACTTCCCCAGTTGATTACTTATATTAAGACAAGACTTTTTTGTATTACAAGTTTTCTGAAATTGTATGTTTAAATATGCAAATGAGGCATGATCTACTTAAATATGCACTAATTTGCATATAATTCCAGGACAGAAATCTGAACATTGGATAAAGCCATTTTCAAAATTATAGTTTAATTTTGTTGACATATTAGAGCCAAAGGTTATTACAGAGGGGATTTTGGATATCTCTTTTTATCACTCCATAAATCAGAAAATACTCCATTCAATCCATTTTTATGGTAAAATTCCATATTTTGCCATGTTTTTAGGAATAAAATGTGATATAAATCAGGGTATGAATGCGATATCAACAAACCCTTCTGTAAATACCTTCAGAACATAGATATGAATAGAACTGGAAGGTTTGGTGTATGTGAGTGCTACTGAAGTGGAGATTTCTGGCTCAGAGTATGAGGAAAAACTCTTAAAACTCATTTTTGGGAAAACGCCTTCAAAGTTCTGTATTGTAAAATGCCATACTTTTTTTTTAAACAGATATTTACAAACACAATACCTAATCAAACCATTAGTAATAGACAACCTAAACACATGCCTGATAACTGAATAATAATAATAATGATGTTATTGAACTGAACAGAACTACACACAACAACAGTGTAGTACAGTGTAGTACCCCCTAATAGGCAAAAAATTTGAATAGATATCACTATGAAACTTTCCCAATTTGTTATGTACATATAAACTAAGAAAAAATATATTGCAAGTTTTCTGAAATTTATGTTTATATATGCAAATGAGGCACTTCCCCATTAAATATGTGCACATTTATGGATGCAATAAGGCAAAATGATGTAAAATAAATAACTAAATGTGTGTTATTGACGTTTTATGGTCACTAGTTTCATAGAAGACATGTTTAGGAAGCAAAATATAACAAAATCTCAAAATCAACAAAAAAAGTATATTTGACTATTCACCTGCAGTGTCTCGCCTTAAGTGTCTTGATTTAATTTTATTGTATTACGGATCCCCATTAGCTGGTGCCATAGCAACCAGCTAGTCTTCCTGGGGTCCACACAAAAAAAACATACAAAAACAATTATTATTGCAAAACAAAATGATTAAAAGTCAGTACTCAACACACAATGCATAATGAAACTAACAATTAAGATGGCTAAAATTACATG
Source organism: Notolepis coatsorum (assembly GCF_963971535.1). Classification (NCBI taxonomy): domain Eukaryota; kingdom Metazoa; phylum Chordata; class Actinopteri; order Aulopiformes; family Paralepididae; genus Notolepis; species Notolepis coatsorum. Next base: position 7,711 of record NW_028172728.1, read on the forward strand.
CAAACAAAAAAAAAAAGAAAAAAAAACTTTACAGTGTTAAATACAATTTAAGATTATTTAAAAAAGTTAATCTACTGTAAATGCAGCGGAGGTTTTGAGGCAGGTTATTCCAAAGAGTTAATGCTCTAAAAATAAAAGATCTCCTTAAAGCGTTGGTTTTTGGACCTGGCAATTCAAGCTGCCCATCTTGCTCAAGGACGCTTCGACACGCTGCCCGGGAGGGGCGGGAATCGAACCGGGAACCTTCCGACTACCAGACGACCGCTCTACCTCCCGAGTAACTGTCGCCCCCCCCACTGCCTGTGTCCTTAACGTTAGGATTTGATTGATTTCCTCCTCACAATAGTGGGAGCGGTGTTAAAAGCATAATTGTGGTAATGAGTGGTTAGTGTTCATAGTCCATTTTGGAATTGCAGCAGTAATGTCTGTTCTCTAAGACGTTGCCTTTTATTGGCGTCATTTTAGTTTGCACTTTTGCATAATACATCGGCATTCACTTGAGGTTTTTAAAGATGTTTTCTACGCTAAACGTCCCATTTTATTTACGTGCGTGCAGCCGTTCGCAGTAGGGTTGTGGAACATAATGTCCTTCTCAGCCTCTGTTTTATATCCACATCATGCTTCACGTTGAGTTACTAATTTGAGTGCAAAGTCGGGCTCTCCTTGCCCCCCCCGCCGCGCGCTCAGTGAGAGCCATTGTTTCCTGGCCCAACGCTCCCCACGTGAAATATGGTGCGGTTTATTGTATTTCAGGGGTTATGACACATTTATGAATTTATTCAGAGAGGATGTTTATGGAAACAGATGAAAGCACTGTAAGTCATGGCTGGGGGAGATTGTGTTAAAAGAGACCACATTTTATGACCGTTGTATTCATTTATCATTTTCAGGTCCGGAGCAGAATAGGATCACGGGGGCCCCCGGATGGGCTCTGTTCCATGAGAGCCACCAGACCGGGTCACTTTAGTGCCTCAGAGTGGGGTCCCCCGAGGCCTGGGGGAGAGGCCGGGTCACTTTAGTGCCTCAGAGTGGGGTCCCCCGAGGCCTGGGGGAGAGGCCGGGTCACTTTAGTGCCTCAGAGTGGGGTCCCCCGAGGCCTGGGGGAGAGGCCGGGTCACTTTAGTGCCTCAGAGTGGGGTCCCCCGAGGCCTGGGGGAGAGGCCGGGTCACTTTAGTGCCTCAGAGTGGGGTCCCCCGAGGCCTGGGGGAGAGGCCGGGTCACTTTAGTGCCTCAGAGTGGGGTCCCCCGAGGCCTGGGGGAGAGGCCGGGTCACTTTAGTGCCTCAGAGTGGGGTCCCCCGAGGCCTGGGGGAGAGGCCGGGTCACTTTAGTGCCTCAGAGTGGGGTCCCCCGAGGCCTGGGGGAGAGGCCGGGTCACTTTAGTGCCTCAGAGTGGGGTCCCCCGAGGCCTGGGGGAGAGGCCGGGTCACTTTAGTGCCTCAGAGTGGGGTCCCCCGAGGCCTGGGGGAGAGGCCGGGTCACTTTAGTGCCTCAGAGTGGGGTCCCCCGAGGCCTGGGGGAGAGGCCGGGTCACTTTAGTGCCTCAGAGTGGGGTCCCCCGAGGCCTGGGGGAGAGGCCGGGTCACTTTAGTGCCTCAGAGTGGGGTCCCCCGAGGCCTGGGGGAGAGGCCGGGTCACTTTAGTGCCTCAGAGTGGGGTCCCCCGAGGCCTGGGGGAGAGGCCGGGTCACTTTAGTGCCTCAGAGTGGGGTCCCCCGAGGCCTGGGGGAGAGGCCGGGTCACTTTAGTGCCTCAGAGTGGGGTCCCCCGAGGCCTGGGGGAGAGGCCGGGTCACTTTAGTGCCTCAGAGTGGGGTCCCCCGAGGCCTGGGGGAGAGGCCGGGTCACTTTAGTGCCTCAGAGTGGGGTCCCCCGAGGCCTGGGGGAGAGGCCGGGTCACTTTAGTGCCTCAGAGTGGGGTCCCCCGAGGCCTGGGGGAGAGGCCGGGTCACTTTAGTGCCTCAGAGTGGGGTCCCCCGAGGCCTGGGGGAGAGGCCGGGTCACTTTAGTGCCTCAGAGTGGGGTCCCCCGAGGCCTGGGGGAGAGGCCGGGTCACTTTGAAACTATTTTATCTCTTGGCTTTTGCGCAGTGAGGGAGAGATAATGCTCTTATTCTACCTCTTCACATAGAAGAAAACCTATAGTGACCTTTCCATTGGTTTATATACCGTAAGAACGCCATATGGTCCGCTTGCTAAGCCCCGACACCCCACGGACATTCCTGCAGGTCTGGTCGTTTCTTAAAGGGGCAATAGGCGGTCGTTGATTTTGAGCAGAAATATGTTCAAATCCTTAGAACGAATTCGACGACGCCCTTCCCAATCAGATGCCTCCAAAGGTAGCTAGGCAGCTAGGTAGGTAGCTGGCAGCTATGTGTTAGCAGCAGGCAGCTAGGTAGGTAGCAGGCAGCTATGTGTTAGCAGCAGGTAGCTAGGTAGGTAGCTGGCAGTTATGTGTTAGCAGCAGGCAGCTAGGTAGGTAGCAGGCAGCTATGTGTTAGCAGCAGGCAGCTAGGTAGGTAGCAGGCAGCTATGTGTTAGCAGCAGGCAGCTATAGGTAGCTGGCAGCTATGTGTTAGCAGCAGGCAGCTAGGTAGCTAGCAGGCAGCTATGTGTTAGCAGCAGGTAGCTAGGTAGATAGTAGGCAGCTATGTGTTAGCAGCAGGTAGCTAGGTAGGTAGCTGGCAGCTATGTGATAGCAGCAGGCAGCTAGGTAGGTAGCAGGCAGCTATGTGTTAGCAGCAGGCAGCTAGGTAGATAGTAGGCAGTTATGTGTTAGCAGCAGGTAGCTAGGTAGCTAGCAGGCAGCTATGTGTTAGCAGCAGGCAGCTAGGTAGGTAGCTGGCAGCTATGTGTTAGCAGCAGGTAGCTAGGTAGGTAGCAGGCAGCTATGTGTTAGCAGCAGGCAGCTAGGTAGGTAGCTGGCAGCTATGTGTTAGCAGCAGGTAGCTAGGTAGGTAGCTGGCAGCTATGTGTTAGCAGCAGGCAGCTAGGTAGATAGTAGGCAGTTATGTGTTAGCAGCAGGTAGCTAGGTAGCTAGCTGGCAGCTATGTGTTAGCAGGAGGTAGCTAGGTAGCTAGCTGGCAGCTATGTGTTAGCAGCAGGTAGCTAGGTAGATAGTAGGCAGTTATGTGTTAGCAGCAGGTAGCTAGGTAGCTAGCAGGCAGCTATGTGTTAGCAGCAGGTAGCTAGGTAGGTAGCTGGCAGCTATGTGTTAGCAGCAGGCAGCTAGGTAGGTAGCTGGCAGCTATGTGTTAGCAGCAGGTAGCTAGGTAGGTAGCTGGCAGCTATGTGTTAGCAGCAGGCAGCTAGGTAGGTAGCTGGCAGTTATGTGTTAGCAGCAGGCAGCTAGGTATAGGTAGCTGGCAGCTATGTGTTAGCAGCAGGCAGCTATAGGTAGCTGGCAGCTATGTGTTAGCAGCAGGCAGCTAGTTAGGTAGTTGGCAGCTATGTGTTAGCAGCAGGTAGCTAGGTAGATTCTGAGGACAACAGCAGAGAGGGTAGGATCTTTTAACTGAATACTGTATACATCATTTTGAAGTGTGTGACTAAATTGTGTTGTGGAAATAGTTTGTAATTAGTTTCACCCAGCTGACAGAAACTGGAGGTGTGGCCTTTGTGCATGTAGTTAAGTGGGCACTTGTGACAGTTTTTCTGCTTAAATACCAGCTTTTTCTCTGTTGGATTCATTCTGAGGACAACAGCAGAGAGGGTAGGATCTTTTAACTGAATACTGTGTACATCATTTTGAAGTGTGTGACTAAATTGTGTTGTGGAAATAGTTTGTAATTAGTTTCACCCAGCTGACAGAAACTGGAGGTGTGGCCTTTTGCTGCAGGTGTCACTCATCAGTAATTAGTGATAGTGATTTAAAGACTTGCTGGCATAGCGTCAGCGAAGCGTCGAGAAACGAAGAGGGACAAAGAGGAGGAGGAGTTCACCGCAGAGGGATCCACCGATCCACCCAGTGCTAAGTACACCATAATCCCATATTCCCGTCCCACTCTGCTATTTCCCTACTATCTCGCTTCCTCCCTACCCCCTTCAACCTCCTCCTACCACTCTTGACACCACAATGTGCCTCATACCTATATCCACAATCTGCTCCTCAAGAACAGAATCAACCCATCCACGCCAGTTTGCTAGCAACCCGGCTAATCTCTCCTACCCTCCTACAGCCACTAATACACCTGTCACAGTACAGGGAGGCTTATGGAATTTTCAATCAGCAGTCAAGAAAGCTGACTTCATTACTGCCTACGCCCATAGTCTAAATCTGCAGCTCCTGGCTCTAACTGAGACCTGGATAACCCCCAATAACTCGTCAACACCTGCAGCATTATCTACAAACTATAACTTCACTCACACACCTCGACCCTCCAGACGGGGTGGAGGCACTGGCCTCATGACATCTCCTTCATGGGCTACAAACCTAACGCAACTCCCAGAACTGTCACTCTCCTCCCTCGAATATCATGCAGTATCTGTCTCTAATCCTTTCAATCTCACCATTGTTACACTCTATCGCCCTCCAGGTCCCCTCGATCACTTCACAGATGAGCTGGACATGCTTCTAAGCTCCTTACCGGAAGATGGTACCCCGCTCCTTCTATTGGGCGACTTCAACCTGCCTGACTCATCTCAGTCGGTCCCAGTGGTCTCCCTCCTACAACAATTTGACCTGACTCCCACTGCCATGCCTCCCACCCACAAAGCAGGCAACTCCTTGGATCTCATATTTTCCCGTAACTCCAGCATCATTAACACCACGGTAACTCCCCTACATGTATCTGACCATTCCTTCATATCCTTCTCACTAACTCTCATGCTTAACCGAAAAGTCTTCACCCCAACTCAAACCGTCTCACTCAGACGCAACCTGCCCTCCCTATCCCCCTCCACCCTCTCCTCTGACATAATATCCGCTCTACCTTTGAGTGACACCTTCTCTGCTCTCCCCACAGAGATGGCAACCTCCACCCTCCTCTCAGCCCTTGCAACCTCCTTCGACAAGCTCTGTCCCCTCGTTGAGAAACCTGCCCGCCGTTCCCCACCCAGTCCATGGCTGACGGATGCAGTGAGAGAACAAAGACAGGTCCTGAGAGCGGCTGAGAGGAAGTATAGAAAGTCACGCCTCACTGCTGACATCGACACATATCACAACCTCTTGTTAACATTCTCCAAAACCATTACTAATGCCAAAGCTTCTTTCTTTCACCATAGGATCGAGGCCTCTGCCAAGAATCTTCGCAAACTGCATGCTACCATGTCCTCCCTCCTCACTCCCCCCCCACCTCCTCCTCCCTCATCTTTTTCTGCCGAAGACTTTGCGATCTTCTTTGAGGAAAAAGTGGAGAACATCCGCAGCTCCTTCTCCCAACCCCCACCCATTCCAAACGCTGAATCGAGAACCTCATCCTTCACTCTGTCATCTTTCTCTCCCATTACAGAAGCCGAGACCCTGACACTGGTAACGTCGAACCGTCCGACTACATGCCAGCTGGACCAGCTACCCTCCCCACTCCTCCAGACCATAGCACCGGACATCCTCCCATTCCTAACTGCAACCATCAACTCCTCACTCAACTCGGGGGTGGTCCCCACCTCCCTAAAACAAGCCAGAGTCACGCCCCTCATAAAAAAACCAACCCTGAACCCCACCGTCATAGCCAACTATCGCCCTGTCTCTCTTCTCTCCTTCCTTTCTAAAACACTTGAACGTGCTGTATCCAACCAACTTACTGCTTATCTCTTACAGAATGACCTCCTAGACCCCAATCAGTCTGGCTTCCGGACTGGCCACTCCACAGAAACGGCCCTCATTGCGGTCACAGAGGCACTTCACTTAGCAAAAGCGAAAGGCCTCTCCTCTGTCCTGATTCTCCTAGATCTATCTGCAGCCTTCGACACAGTCAACCATCAGATCCTCCTCGCGGCCCTCGCAGGAATGGGAGTGGCTGGATCTGCGCTGACATGGCTGACATCATACCTCAATGACCGCTCCTACCAAGTGTCATGGAGAGGGACTCTGTCGGCCACCCGCCCCCTCCGGACGGGTGTCCCCCAGGGCTCGGTCCTAGGACCCCTTCTCTTCTCCCTCTACACTAAATCACTGGGTAACATTATCACGTCTCATGGCTTCTCATATCATTGTTATGCCGATGATACTCAACTCTTCCTCTCCTTCCCTCCCTCAGATATCCACGTCTCTGAGCGGATCTCGGCCTGTCTGTCCGACATCTCCGCCTGGATGACGACCAACCACCTCAAACTGAACCTAAGCAAAACAGAATTGCTCCACCTGCCGGCCAAATCCTCCCCCCTGACCGACCTCTCCATCACAGTCGAGAATGCAGCTGTGACCGCGTCGCCGACCGCCAAGAACCTTGGTGTTGTCCTCGACGACCAGTTGAACTTCTCTGCTCACATCGCAGTGACAACCAGAACCTGCAGATTCCTCCTGAGCAACGTCAGAAGGATACGCCCCTTCCTGACAAAAGAAGCCACCCAACTCCTCGTCCAATCAACAGTCATCTCCCGCCTCGACTACTGCAACGCACTGCTAGCTGGCCTCCCGGCCACTGCCACCAAGCCTCTTCAACTCATTCAAAATGCAGCGGCCCGCCTGATCTCAAACCTACCGAAGTCAGCCCATGTCACCCCACTTCTTAGGGACCTGCACTGGCTCCCCATTGCTGCACGTATCCGCTTCAAGGCCCTCGACCTAGCATACCGTGCGGCAAAGGGAACCGCTCCCGCCTACCTCCGGTCAATGGTCTCTAACTACACACCCTCAAGACCCCTACGCTCTGCGTCTTCTGGCCGCCTCAGATCTACTCCTATCCAAGCTCCCGGAGGGTCATCAAAGAGAAGCCGCCTATTCTCAGTCCTTGCCCCACAATGGTGGAATGAACTACCCATCCCAGTTAGGACAGCCGAATCCCGTCCAATCTTTCGCCGTCGACTAAAGACTCACTTCTTCAACCATTATCTGAAATGATAAAAAAAAATAAAAATCTAACCCCGACTAACCTTAATGTCATGCACTTGTCCTAATAAACTAACCTACACTGTAACACGCAACACTTTGATGAACATTGTTACTCAGCTGATAGAGTTATACCCTTCTTGCTGTCTTGTCGCACAGAACTTGTAAGTCACTTTGGATAAAAGCGTCAGCTAAATGACTAAATGTAAATAAATGTAAATGTAGATAGTAGGCAGTTATGTGTTAGCAGCAGGTAGCTAGGTAGCTAGCTGGCAGCTACAGTATGTGTTAGCAGCAGGTAGCTAGGTAGATAGTAGGCAGTTATGTGTTAGCATGCAGCAGGCCTTTATGTACTGTTATGCACATAACAAGCCCACGTGTCACTAGAGGGTTTGATAGACAGCTCGCTCATTCCAATCGCTTGATTGGACGTCGTGGTTTTAGCTCCTGCCCCTTACCGGAACATTTCGGTGTCAAACGTCTTATTTTCTTGAGTACTGTCGAGATATAATGTGCTCTTTTGCCAAAGATCTGCGTCCGCTTATTGATCCTTTAAGATTCCCTCTACGACCTGCTCCTTTCTCCATGCTGTTTTGTGCAGACGTTACCTAGAGAGGAAGATGATGGACGACAGCGAGACAGACTTGATGTAAAACTGAGCTGCCGGAGAGTTGATTTCTCTCATTGATTGATCACATCGTCTCCCCGCTGCTCTTGCCACTCCGAGTTGTGACGGGCAGTTTTATTTTCTTATTTGATGAAATGTTTAGATTTGTATGCCACTGTCATACCCATTCACTGCATGGCAGCCATAAAGTAGACGTTTCATTTGACCGCTGTCACGGTCAAGAAACAAAAGAAAAGGGAATGTCGTTTTTTATGCTACATTACACTGTGGTGTGTCTCGTATCAGAAATTAATAGCATTTTCCAAAAATAATGGATGATGGATGATTTATGAAATTCCAATTCTGTGTTTGTACAGCACAGTACCTATGTCATTTTCTCCCCAAAACTACACTAAAGTTCAGGCAAACTGTATACTGGTGAGGATAACTTCATATACTGTCTCTTTTATTTGACATACTAGTTACATGTTTGTATATTTACTGTATATGAAGACAGTGGTCAGTGTGCTTGTAGTCAAGTGTTCAAGTGTTTTCTTGAATGAGTAAACAAATAAAGATTTTTTAAATGACGAACTGCTGGGTTTTTGTTACTCTAATCACTCTAGTGAACAGTTTTACAACAAACACTGCAACACCAGGCCTGCTAAATTGATTGATTGATTGATTGAAAACTTTATTTAACAGATTGCAGAATGGGTACAATACAGTACGGCTCAATACACACAATTGTTAAGGGGATGCTGACCAGAGAAAGACTTTCGTCTTGTTTACATCAGGGTCCCCCATTTTCAATTCATCAAGACATTTATGACATACACGACATACAGATATACAGATATATACCATGACATGTATGACATACATGACATACAGATACAGTACTGTTACATTTGTGACATACACGATATGCAAATATACAGTACTGTTAAACAGAGATCCTAACAGAAAATATATACACACGATGGGGAGGAGACTGTACATTAGGAGGGGGTGGGAGGGGGGGGTTTGGATAATTACGGGGGCCAGTTTATAATTGCAGCCTCCCGTAGGTGCTCTTTGAGAGCGGTTTTGAAGGTGGGTATGGATTCAGATTGTCGTGTAAACATGTTGGATTCACTCGTGAGGCTTGTTCACATTAGATCTGATTAGATTAAAATGTATTGTCATCATACAGCACAAGTACAGTACAATGACAAGAAGTTTGGCATCCAACCAGAGTGCAAATGTAACGGTAAAGTGCAACAGTAATATGCAACGTACAGGTGATTAGACTGGGTATAAAATATATCAATTAATACTACTGAGTAATAGTGCTAATCAGATGTACTGTATGTATACAGAGTTCAAGTTGTAGTATTTATATGTACAGTGATACAGGTATAAAGACACTATGGTAGTAAGTAGGGCTAACCAGCAGCTTAACTAGTACAAGTAAGGGATATGTACAGATATAGATATAGTATCTACAAATACAGATATGTAAAAAGGATTACAAGCAGGTATGTACAGACAGATGTGGATATATATATATATATATATATATATATATATATATATATATATATATATATATATATATATAATGAATATATATATATAATATATATACACACACACACACACACGTATATACAGCATTATTGTACATGCTATCATGGAGAGTTGTATGTGTTATATGCAGGTGTATAAGTAGGTATATAAAGGGTTATAGGCTGGTATATTATGCTGTAAATATAAACATATAACTTTGAAACAATTTAATCTCTTAGCTTTTGCACAGTGAGGGGGAGATAATACTCTTATTCTACCCCTTCAAATAGAATAAAACTTATACTGACCTTTTTATTGGCCGATAACGTGAGAATACAGCCCTTGCTATAAGCCCCCGACACCCCACAGACTTTCCTGCAGGTCTGGGTGTTTCTTAAAGATTCCCTCTACGACCTGCTCCTCTCTCTCCTCCCTGCTGTTCGACACAGACGTTACTTACAGAGGCCGGTGATGGACGAGAACGAGACAGACTTGATGTAAAACTGAGCTGCCGGAGAGTTGATTTCTCTCATTGATTGATCACATTGTCTCCCCCCCCCCCCTCTGCTCTTGCCACTCCGAGTTGTGTGACGGGCAGTTTTTTATTTTCTTATTTGATGAAATGTTTAGATTTTCTATTCCACTGTCATAACACGGCAGCCCGGGAAAATAGATGTTTCACTTGACAGTTGTCACGGCCGCAGAATAGCACCATGTTTTATGCTACATTACACCGTGGCGTGGTGTGTCTCTCTGGTTTGTTTTTTGCTCGTAAATAAATTGCACTTCCAAAAGTAATGAATGATGGATGATTTATGAAATTCCAATTGTTTGCTGTAGAGCACAGTGTGACATTCTCTCCCCAAAACAACATTAAAATTCAGGCAAACTGTCGTCGACGGCTGGGGATGACTTGATGATACAGGCTCTTTTATTTGAATAAGAGCCACGACGCAACTGCCTGTGTTTAAATGTTGGTTTCTATCGTTTACAGGCCTCCATAAGTTAGTGAATGGGTCACACATATTCACTGTATTATATACAGTATTATATATTCACATATACACATATTTCGTGTCATATTTATACCAAAATGGCAAACTTGATTGATTGATTGATTGATTGAAAACGTTATTAACAGATTGCAGAATGGGTACAATACAGTACGGCTCAATACACACAATTGTTAAGGGGATGCAGACCAGAGAAAGACTTTCGTCTTGTTTACATCAGGGTCCCCCATTTTCAATTCATCAGGACATATATGACATACATGACATACAGATAGACAGTACTGCTACATCTATACATTTATGACATACCAGATTTGCAAATACAGTACTGTTTGTGATACAAAAAGAGTCCAGAAAAGAGTATATACATTTGACGTAAAAACTGTACATTGGGGGAGGTTGGGTAGATGGGGTGGGTGGGGGGGGGGGGTGGGGCTGTACATTGGAGGTGGTTCGGTGGGTGGGGTGGGGGGGGGGGGGTTGGGTAGGAGGGGTGGGGGGGGAACACTGTACAACTGTACAAGAAAAACTGTACATTGGAATACCATACTTGGTCATTTACTGTACATTGGAGGGGGTTGTGTTAGGACATTTACATGGGCCAGTTTCGAATTGCAGTCTCCCGTAGGTGTTCTTTCAGTAGCGGCCGGTGTGAACTACATTTGGGTGGTCGCGGGTGGGGGGGGGGGGGGGGGGGGTGAAGGGGGGCAAGCGGACAGCTCACAGCTGACCAAGTGGACAGCTGACGACATAACGTTACCAACGTTAAGTTGAGTTACTACACTAGTACACGTATGATCAATGCAATAATGAACACATATATATCTTGTCATTTTAAACAAGTTACCATTCATTCATTCATCCATTATGGGTCAAATTAACAACAACAGAGAGAGAGCGAGAGAGAGAGAGAGAGAGAGAGAGAGAGAGAGAGAGAGAGAGAGAGAGAGAGAGAGAGAGAGAGAGAGAGAGAGAGAGAGAGACCGAATTAACTCACTCTTTACGTGGTCGAGGAGGGCTTGATAAAGTGTATAATTATGTCCACTGTTGTCCCACAGTCCCAGACCGTTGATGTATATCCACTCTGTCCAGACTGCATCCAGCTAGTATTAGCCAAATAGGTTGTTGTTGTTGTTGAATGAGTCTGTCTTTGCCCATTTCCGCGTCAAACAGCCTGCAAACTACCTGGCGTTCTATCGCCCTGCTCTAAGAAAAACTCTAACCTTAACCAACTTTGAAAGAGTGCCTAAGCTTAACCGTCGAAAGAACTTGCCGTCACGCTCTAAGACAAACTCTAACGTTACCAACCTACTTCGAACGAAGAGTGGCTTTCCCAGTGTAGAAACTGACGTCGGCCAATCAGAGAGCGTCTCCGAGAAATGCGCCTACGGAAATTATTGACGCTGCTTGCTTAGAATGATATAGACCGCTTCAAAACACGCCCGGTTTTCATCATAATACATCATATTTCAACGCACAGTGAATTACGCACTGATTGGCTGCGACAGTACAGCGATGAAACCAGTGCACGCCCACTGTGAGCGCTATGCGTCTAGCCCAGGAGAAATGCGGCTATGGAAAGTATAGAGGCGGTATTATTCTCTAGCACAGTGGTTCTCAAACTTTTTACACCAAGTACCACCTGAGAACGTAGCTGGTTCTCCAAGTACCACCATATGACCGGCGTTAAAATACAGTCTATTCAGCTATGCACAGTTCATGCAGGAGGCAAATGTATTCCTGATACCATTATTTATTGTTAACTTTTGTCAGACACAGCCACAATGTACAAAGAGATAGCACTAGAACTACGCTTCCACACAACTCATCCAATGCAAGGGGCATTGAGAACATAATAACTAACATTCTCACATAGCAAGTGAGAAAATTAAGAACAACTGTATTTCAGCAAATGTACTTAATTCTCTATCTCTCTCTCTCTCTCTCTCTCTCTCTCTCTCTCTCTCTCTCTCTCACTCTCTCTCTCTCTCTCTCACACAGCAAGCAATTGTCCGTCATTCTCTCTCACACACACACACACACACACACACACACACACACACACACACACACACACACACACACACACACACACACACACACACACACACACACACACACACACACACACACACACACACACACACACACACACACACACACACACACATTTTGTTACAAAAACTTAATTTCCTGCATTCTGGTGCAGGCATTTTTACCCTTTAAATGCCAGTGTTTGTGATGGGCATCACAAATTATTGTAAAAAAGAAGAAAACACATATTCAATACATTTTTGAATGTTTACCCTTTAAATGCCAGTTTGTGTGATGGCATCACAAATTATTGTTAAAAAAAACACACAAAAAGTAAAATATTTTCAATATATCAAATGCAAAGTACATTTTTCTGGGGGAGATTATTACAGGCTATGCATGTGTCAATGATTAGCAGCAACACATATTTTGATGGATTTTTTGTAATGTCAATTTAACACCAACTCTTTTCAGAAAAGTGGGAGTATTTCATTTTTTATCTGACATTACAAGAAATCTAAAAATAAATAGTTATGATCAGGGCTGAAGTTTAATTAAAGTTTTATGACTGTTTAGACTGCATTACTCTCTGTCACAGTGATCTCCTGGTTGTTCCCCACTTAGATTATCTAACTATGGCGCTGCCACAATCAGAAACACTGGCCTGGCCTGCTTCTAAATTCAGTGGCCTGACTGCAAAAAAAAAAAAAAAAAACATTTTTTTTTTTTTTTTTTTTAGCTTTTTTGGAAATGTTTTCAAGTACCACCAGCAGTACCACGAAGTACCACTAGTGGTACGCGTACCACAGTTTGAGAACCACTGCTCTAGCAGACAGTCACTTCCTGTTCATGAAAAAAATTATTTATATTTGATATATTAACGTTATATTGTGCATTGGAAACACAAACATACTTAAAATGAGTAAATATTATTCATTTTAAACATGTTTATTTGATTTCTAGGGCTCTTAAAAAGAAAAAAGAAATTCTTCTTCTTCTCTCTTTTCACCAGGGAGGGCGGCACTCTACCGCCCCCATTGACCAGCCGCCACTGTGTTCTTTGAGAGTGTTTTTGAAAGTGGGTAGTGATTCACAGTCCTTACCTACCTATATCTTTGGTAATGACTCTTTACGGGGCGACAGTGGCTCAGGAGGTAGAGCGGTCATCTGGTGATCGGATGGTTTCCGATTCGATTCCCGCTCCTCCCGGGCAGTGTGTCGAAGTGTCCTTGAGCAAGACACTTAACCCCTAACTGCTCCCGATGAGCAGGTTGGCACCTTGCACGGTCGCCTCTGCCGTCGGTGTGTGAATGTGTGAGTGAATGAGAGGAACAAGTTGTATATGTTACTGTATATGAAGACAGTGGTCAGTGTGCATGTAGTCAAACATGTCCATGGGTTCCTCTTACTGTCTAATAACTCAAATCAATCAATCAATCAAATTGATTTGTATAGCACATTTAGACATGACACAAAACAACCAATGGACAGACAGAGAAACAAAACAACACGTCAACAAACAAGGCAAGAGTCGGAGTGAGTCAGGGAAGGCCAGGCGGTAGAGGTGGGTTTTGAGTTTAGATTTAAAAGACTCGATGGAGGCGGCAGATTTGATGGACGTGGGGATGCTGTTCCAGAGGTCAGGGGCTGCGACAGCAAAAGCACGTACCCCCCTAGACTTGAAGTTGGACCTACGGGTGGTTAAGAGACCCTTGTCAGCCGATCTGAGGGCCCTGACGTTGGTATAGGGGGTGAGGTTTTACAGCAAACACTGCAACACCTGGCCTGGTAAACATGTTGGATATTTTTTATTCACTCATGCATCGTGTGAAAACACATTAGAAAAACGCGGCAAACATAATATCAAGGTTTGATTTAATTTGTATTGGTTTATCTCACGATACATGCAACTCTCGATACAAACATTACAAATCTGAATATATCATGTATTTTGCAGGTTAAACTTCACACAAAAGTCTCTACATTCGACATTATCGCTGATAAAAGTTTGCCAAATTCACTTTCTACCACACACCAAGCAAAACTATTCCAAATGTTGATGTTGAAAAAAATGCTCATGTGACACAAAAGCCACACCCATCCATGTCATTCAAACCATAGATATATATAGAACACTAGATAGCTTGCCCGCGCTGCCGGCCAATGGAGAGCGACGTCACTGAACCGCCGCCATCTTGCTCCAGTTAGCCTTGAGTGAGAGTGAGTGAGCTGCACAGACAAAAATACTCATAACTCGCTGAAATATTGACGGATTTACAAACGGTTTGGTTTATTACAAGCATTATTAACGTGGCTATGATTCAAGCGGTTTGTAAAAAAAACATCTTTAAAAAATTCTTTTTTTTATAAGTATGCAGTATCATAACTACATCTTTGGTGTTTATAGCAAACCAACCCGTTTGTAAATCCGTCAATATTTCAGCGAGTTATGAGTGTTTTTGTCTGTGCAGCTCACTCACTCTCACTCAAGGCTAACTGGAGCAAGATGGCGGCGGTTCAGTGACGCTGGTGACTCCGCCTTAAGCTATCTAGTGTTCTATAGATATCTATGATTCAAACAGCCTCCTCAAGAAGCTCTTCTTAGCCGGGGGGGTCGTCTTCAAGGAGGGCGGGGGGGTCTTCCTGCGCCGCGTCTTCATGGGACTGCGCTTCAGGGTCAGCGGCTGCCTCGGCGGCGGCGGGGGGGTCGTCTCCCAGCGAGGCGGGCCTCCGTGGTCTAGGGACGAGTTCGAATATTCGAAAAACAGTCTCCACATTCGATTTTCACGTCAGAGTAAAAACGCGGTGCGCGTGACGACGGCGCTGGTGACGGAAAGAAACATTCTAGTATTCCTTACCATCACGGCGAGGACTAGGTAGGCTGCAGTGCTTTCACTGACTAAAATGAACATTGGAAGAGCATGGTATTCAGCGGTGGACCTAAATGTTCTTTTTGTGGTCTAACTTTGAAAAGGAGCGTGGGTGAGAGAGTCTGTGAAGCTCCACTGACTCAGGAA
This sequence comes from Notolepis coatsorum, assembly GCF_963971535.1. Classification (NCBI taxonomy): domain Eukaryota; kingdom Metazoa; phylum Chordata; class Actinopteri; order Aulopiformes; family Paralepididae; genus Notolepis; species Notolepis coatsorum. Next base: position 22,919 of record NW_028172728.1, read on the forward strand.
GACTTTCGGGGCTTGAGGGTAACTGCCTGTGACTCTCTCACTGGCAGGTGTGCTTCCGTTACTCTGTCATAATAACAACTGGTGGTATAGCCTCAAAGAAGTCACAATACGCTAGAGTAAGAGAAGAGAAGAACAAGCTGTCTAGACGGAACTTCGTTCAGAGCTGATTGCTTGTTGATTGCAAGTTGTAGAGATTGTGTCGTAGACGTCAAGTTTAGTTTAGTTCAACTTTTTAGATTAGATTAGATTCAAATGTATTGTCATCATTATACAGCACAAGTACAGTACAACGTAAATACGTTTGACATCCAACCAGAGTGCAAATGTAACAGTAAAGTGCAATGTACAGGTTATTAAACTAGGTATAAAATATATAAATGAGTACTACTGAGTAATAGTGCTGATCAGATGTATGTACAGAGCTGTAGTATTAATATGTACAGTGATACAGGGATAAAGACACTATGGTAGTAAGTCGTACTGGCCATCAGTGTAACTAGTAAGAGTAGGTAAGGGATATGTACAGATATAGATATAGTATCTACAGATATGTAAAAAGGATTATTATGCAGGTATATACAGACAGATGTGGATAGATATAAACTCCTCCAAAAAAGTTCAGAAACGTTATTTTGGTCGTTTATTCCTCCCCTTTAATAATACCAATTGGTTTTGATTGATTGATTGAAAATTGTATTAACAGATTGCAGAATGGGTACAGTACAGTACAGTACAGCTCAATACACACAATTGTTAAGGGGATGCAGACCAGAGACAGACTTTCGTCTTGTTTACATCAGGGTCCCCCATTTTCAATTCATCATAACATACCATACCATACCACATACCATAACATACATGGTATTGTATTTTATATCGTTGGAAAGCCTGATTAGTCACCTTTACAACGAGGTACAACTCGTAAGGATTGTGCATTCGTGGAATGAGCAACACAGCTAACCGTGTGGGTAGCGGCCAAAAAACATTTGCCAAAATCCCCTGCGATATTCTTCTGTTGGTATTCACTCTCGTTCTGAGTCACTTTGGTGGATTGGATGATTGCACTCTCCCACAGTAATAAGGAAAAAACAACACATATTGGCCATTTTTATACTTTATTAATTTTACACTGTCAGGGAGCTCAGTGGCGTTCGGAAGATCCATACGCAGTCACACCAGCTTGGCACCGCCTCCTCCGCACGCTGGTCACCAGCCTGGCCACACACTGCCGTGGGATGGCATCCCATTCCTCAGACAGGACTTGCCGCAAGTCAGCCAACGTGGTCGTGTTGGTCACTCTGGCGATCCACCAAGCCACTCAAGATGAGAGTGAATGCCAACAGAAGAATATCGCAGGGGATTTTGGCACATTTATCTTTGCCGCTGTTGCTCATCCCACGAATGCATGCTCCTTACAAGTTGTACCTCGCTGTAAAGGTGACTAATCAGGCTTTCCCAACGATATAAAATACAATACCAATCGGTGTTATTAAAGGGGAGGAATAATCGACTGAAATAACGTTTCCAAACTTTTTTTGAGGAGTTTATACGGTAAGAGTCATCATACGGCCGCACGGCCCACGTCACCGACATCGACGGTGTAAAAAAAGAAAAAAAAAAAAACCCATCTTTGTCGTTCCGTCGGACACTTCAGTTACCGGAACGGTCCCTTCACACTTACAGTAAGGCTATAGACGAAAACAACGTCTGTAGCCTCGTGTCACCAGACGCCAGGACCTGATGGCCTCGTTGTATAAATCATACTAAATCCTCGGAATATACCGCAAGACGCTGGCGAGTCATCATTATCCCGTCAGCGAGCGGTCTTGACGTTCTCTCTCACGCCGCCGCAGCCGCTGAGTGACATGTTGCGCCGCGTGCAGCCGGTGGGCGTGTGTGATTTATGCGCTCGAGGTGCATGACTCACATGTTAATCACATGTTTTATTAAAGGACGGGAGTATGGCCTCCATCTTCTTAACCCCTTTCACTGCCACGCGACAGCCATCTCATCTTAATATAGGCTAGGCCGACCACTGGGCCTATATCGATATCGGGGGGGGGGGGGGGGGGGGGAAGTTGTCCTGAATTATGTGACCCCCCCCCCCCCATATGGCCCCCCTTACTTTAAAACCAATAACAGTTTAACCCTTTCACTGTGACAATACAAATGTGACAAATGGAGAATCGCCGTCGGTTGTGTGATAGTACAGGGTTAACCTTCTGTCGCGTGGCAGTGAAAGGGTTAAACTGTTATTGGTTTTAAAGTAAGGGGGGGCCATATGGGGGGGGGTCACATAATTCAGGACAACTCCCCCCCCTCCCCCCCCGATATCGATATAGGCCCAGTGGTCGGCCTAGCCTAATAGATGAGATATTCCTTTATCTTTATCTTGAGACCCTCACCTGCACCTTTGATCACACTGTCTACCTGCTCAGATGCGTATATTCAGAGTTAATTAATATTGTTTACACTGCCTATTTTTTATTTTTATTTTTTATCTCTTTAAGGTTAGCCCTTTCACTGCCACACTACAGACGGTTAACCCTTGCACTACCAGAATACAGAAGGTTAACCCTTTAACCACCACAATACAGAAGGTTAAGCCTTTCAATACCACACTACAGACTGTTAACCCTTTGCCTAGTTATACACTGATGCATTTCTGTTTTATTGTTTGTTATAGGAACTGTTTGATGACTGTGTGTGTTTTTATGTGTGGACCCCAGTAAGACTAGCTAGTTGCTTCGGCACTAACTAATGGGGATCCTTAATAAAATATAAAATATCACTACCACACTACAGACGGTTAACCCTTTCACTACCACACTACAGACGGTTAACCCTTTCACTACCACACTACAGACGGTTAACCCTTTCACTACCACACTACAGACGGTTAACACTTTCCCTACCACACTACAGACGGTTAACACTTTCCCTACCACACTACAGACGGTTAACCCTTTCACTACCACACTACAGACGGTTAACCCTTTCCCTACCACACTACAAACGGTTAACCGTTTCACTACCACACTACAGACGGTTAACCCTTTCCCTACCACACTACAGACGGTTAACACTTTCCCTACCACACTACAGATGGTTAACCCTTTCACTACCGCACTACAGACGGTTAACCCTTTCCCTACCACACTACAGACAGTTAACCCTTTCACTACCACAATACAGACGGTTAACCCTTTCACTACCGCACTACAGACGGTTAACCCTGTCCCTACCACACCACAGACGGTTAACCCTTTCACTACCACAATACAGACGGTTAACCTTTTCCCTACCACACTACAGACGGTTAACCCTTTCACTACCACAATACAGACGGTTAACCCTTTCCCTACCACACTACAGAAGGTTAACCTTTCCCTACCACACTACAGAAGGTTAACCCTTTCCCTACCACACTACAGACGGTTAACCCTTTCCCTACCACACTACAGAAGGTTAATCTTTCCCTACCACACTACAGAAGGTTAACCATTTCCCTACCACACTACAGACGGTTAACCCTTTCACTACCACACTACAGACGGTTAACCCTTTCCCTACCACACTACAGACGGTTAACCCTTTCCCTACCACACTACAGACGGTTAACCCTTTCACTACCACAATACAGATGGTTAACCCTTTCCCTACCACACTACAGACGGTTAACCCTTTCACTACCACAATACAGACGGTTAACCCTTTCACTACCACACTACAGAATGTTAACCTTTCACTACCACACTACAGACGGTTAACCCTTTCCCTACCACACTACAGACGGTTAACCCTTTCACTACCACACTACAGACGGTTAACACTTTCCCTACCACACTACAGACGGTTAACCCTTTCACAACCGCACTACAGACGGTTAACCCTTTCCCTACCACACTACAGACGGTTAATCCTTTCACAACCGCACTACAGACGGTTAACCCTTTCCCTACCACAATACAGACGGTTAACCCTTTCCCTACCACACCACAGACGGTTAACCCTTTCACTACCACACTACAGACGGTTAACACTTTCCCTACCACACTACAGAAGGTTAACCCTTTCCCTACCACAATACAGACGGTTAACCCTTTCCTACCACACTACAGACGGTTAACCCTTTCCCTACCACACTACAGACGGTTAACCCTTTCCCTACCGCACTACAGACGGTTAACCCTTTCACTACCACACTACAGACGGTTAACCCTTTCCCTACCACACTACAGACGGTTAACCCTTTCACTACCACACTACATACGGTTAACCCTTTCACTACCACAATACAGACGGTTAACCCTTTCCCTACCACACTACAGACGGTTAACCGTTTCCCTACCACACTACAGACGGTTAACCCTTTCCCTACCACACTACAGAAGGTTAACCCTTTCCCTACCACACTACATACGGTTAACACTTTCCCTACCACACTACAGACGGTTAACCCTTTCCCTACCACACTACAGACGGTTAACCCTTTCACTACCGCACTACAGACGGTTAACCCTTTCCCTACCACACTACAGACGGTTAACCCTTTCCCTACCACACTACAGACGGTTAACCCTTTCACTACCACACTACAGACGGTTAACACTTTCCCTACCACACTACAGACGGTTAACCCTTTCCCTACCACACTACAGACGGTTAACCCTTTCCCTACCACACTACAGACGGTTAACCCTAAGTAACCCTGGTAACCTTCTGTAGTACGGTAGTGAAAGGGTTAAGGGACACTCAGGACGAACACCGAGCTGGGACGTGGAGGTCTACCTGCTCGTTAGCACAGTGTGTGTGACTCTGTGTTTGAGTGGCTGCGTGAAAACAAACGGCTCGAAAACAAACCAAACACCGGTGTCCAGGCTACAGTCCTTTTGCTAAAGAAGAAATTATGCATTTATTTCAAACAATGGGATAAGCAGAGAGGAAATGTTATATATATATATATATATATATTTGTATTTATTTTTAAAGTGAGTTGAGAAGTAATAATAATAATAATAATAATAATAATAATAATAATAATAATAATAATAATAATAATAATAATAATAATAATAATATCTTACATTTATATAGCGCCTTTCAGGAGACCCAAGGCGCTTAACAGGAGGGGAACAGGGAACAACAGGGGAACAGGGAACAACGTAACAACAATAAAATAATAATCAAAAGGAAAAAAAAAAACGTAAAAAAAAGGGGAAATCAGAGT
>NW_028172728.1:28348-70848 GCF_963971535.1 Notolepis coatsorum
TGCGGGTATTCATCAGACAAATCGGATCCGGGATTCGGCTCCCATCAGTCGGGCAAGAACGGCGGGTTTTCAGCCTCTCTCCTCTCTCCTGGAGCTTAGCGCTCGGCCAATCAGAGAAACGCGGAAGGCGCTCGGCTAATCAGAGAAACGCGGAAGTGTTGGTTGCCTTAAGTGTTCACGCGTCCCAGCTGGGTGTTCGTTCTGAGTGTCCCTTAACCCTTTCACTACCGTACTACAGAAGGTTACCAGGGTTACTTAGGGTTAACCTTCTGTAGTGTGGTAGGGAAAGGGTTAACCGTCTGTATTGTGGTAGTGAAAGGGTTAACCATCTGTAGTGTGGTAGGGAAAGGGTTAACCGTCTGTAGTGCGGTAGGGAAAGGGTTAACCGTCTGTATTGTGGTAGTGAAAGGGTTAACCGGCTGTAGTGTGGTAGGGAAATGGTTAACCGTCTGTAGTGCGGTAGTGAAAGGGTTAACCGTCTGTAGTGTGGTAGGGAAGGTGTTAACCGTCTGTAGTGTGGTAGTGAAAGGGTTAACCGTCTGTAGTGTGGTAGGGAAAGGGTTAACGATAGGTTATGTATATAACCTAGTTATATGAGTACTGGCTGAGCGTCCCGCTCTTAAGCCCTATCGAGATACCCCTCATCTCATGTACCTATTGTACTCCATCACGAATAAAAACATGTACACCCACACCTGACTGGGTCCCGCCTCTATGGAGGCGCAGCCTATAAGACCGTAACCATGGTCACCAATACACCCTTCCTCGCCAAAATCCCATTCCAGTAAAAGACCCCACAAGGGGACTCAGGGCCGCTTAAGAGCAAGAGGGAACTAGAACCCCTTGAACACACAGCACAGGCAGAACCAAGTGTGACCTAACACACTGTGGCCCATACCCACACACTCCTGCTACCCTACCAAAGGACGGGAAGCAGGAAAGGCCACAGACCCCAGAACCGCCTGGGAGACAGAACCCCCGGTCATGTCCATGAGGTAAAACCTTACAAAGGCGCCCGGGGAGGACCATGAAGCTGCAGCACAGATGTCCTCCACCGAGGCCCCACCCAGGAGAGCGGCAGAGGCAGTCACCCCACGAGTGGAGTGCGCCCTGATGCCCCCAGGGGGATCCTGCCCAGCCAATGTGTAGCAGAGGGCAATGCCCTCGCACAACCAATGGGACAGGCGCTGTTTCGAGAACCACCGTAACAGACAAAAAGCTGATCGGTAACCCTGAGGTCCTGAGTACGGCTGAGGTAAATTCCCAAAGCACAGACCGGACATGACAGGTGAAGGCCCGCATCTAACTCACTAGCGTGAGGAGGAGGACGAAACGCCTGAACCACAATATCCCGGGAGCGGAAGGAACTCCGGATATTCTTAGGCATGAAAGCAGGATTAGGTCGCAGAGTGGCACCGCAATCGGCCCGAAAAGACAGGCACTCTGGACGTACCGAGAGAGCACAGATCTCACCCACGCATTTAGCGGAAGTGACAGCCAGCAGGAACGCGGTCTTGAAAGACAGCTGTTCCAACGGCGCCTGCTCGAGTGGCTCAAACGGGGCCAAGGACAACCGACCGAGGACCAATTGAAGATCCCAAGTCGGAGCCAAGGAGCGTTGCACTGGCTTAACGCGTCGAGCGCCAAGCAGGAAACGCTTCACAAGATGGTGGCTGAACAAGACAGTCCCCTCAATTCCCTCATGATAGGAGGATATAGCCGCCGCATATACCCTCACCGTCGAAGCCGACAGTCTACCAAGAAGAGACTGGAGATAACTCAGGACAGCATCCAGGGGGCAGGAGATTGGGTCCCGGCCCCCCGCCTTACACCACTCTTGGAACGCACGCCATCTGCCCGCGTAAAGCACGACAGTGGAGGGAGCATGTGCATTCCGGATGGTATCAACCACCGAAGGGTCCATCCTCTCCAGACTCACCCTCCCACCAGCCACACCAACAGTCGTTGGCCCAACATCGGGTACTGGAACAGTGACCCGTCGTGCTGTGAGAGGGCCGTCGCCGACCAAGGAATGACCCAAGGAGGAGCGACCAGAAGCTGGATCAAGACCGGGAACCACACCGACGTGCCCCGGTCTGGCGCGACCAGGATCACCGTCCTGCACTCCGTCCGTATCCGCTCCAACAGCTGACTCAACAGCTGTACAGGAGGAAAGGCGTACAGAAGACCGGGCGGCCATGGAAAGGTCGAGAAGGCATCCACCCCCAAGGGGGGATCATCTGCTCGACTGAGCGAGAACCACAAGGGGCACTTGTGAGAGCGTCGGCACGCAAACAGATCTACCGAGGCCTCCCCGAACCGATCCCAGATCTGTCTGACTATGTCGGGGCGGAGTTCCCACTTGTCGTAATGAGGACCGCCCCGAGACATCATATCCGCACCCATATTCTCTGTACCAGGAATGTGGAGCGCCCTCAGACTGCGCAGCCTGCGGGATGCCCATAGCCAAAGTTCGACCGCCGCCCGGAGCAGGCGGATGGAACGAGTCCCACCCTGCCTGTTGATATACGCCGCTGCCGTCATACTGTCTGTCCTGACTAAAACGTGTTTGCCTACCACCAGGTGGTCGAACCGTTTGAGGACCAGCCGGGTGGGACGTCGTTCATCCCCACCGGGGCACAGGAACAAAGCTACCTGGCTACGTAGCCACGGTACACCCGGCCTGCACCCTGTTGTTAGCCCGTTTACCTGTAAAAAAGGTAAATAGGACTCAGCGAAACCCCCCACATTAACAACCGACTGACGTTCATCAATGAAGCTGGCAAGAGGAGGGAAAAGCGGCATCCCGCGGCGGGGATTATTAGAATAACGACACATTTCAGCGTCAACGTTAGCATTAGCAGTAGTAGCAGTGGTAGCATTAGCGTTAGCAGCGTGCTCCAGGATTGCCAGGAAAATGTCCACTGCAGTGGAACGATCACCAAGCCACCCCAGCCCTGGCGCCGAAACATACTCCACAGCATTACCAATATCAACATTGATGCCTAATGACACAGGCCCTACCTTTGTACAAGCCGACTCGATAGCCAAACCTTGTATGCTGCCCCTTGGTCTGCCGCCGTCAGACGAGGAAACATCAGCACAGGCCCAATGTGTCGCTGAAACATGCCTCGAAGATGCCAGGGGCAAGCAAACCTCCGGTAAGCTTTCAACATTACGCAATTCCTCTAATCTTTTCATAACGCTAGTTAACATAAGGTGCACTGCATCCGTTATGATGGAACGAAAATAGAGGAAGGGTGTATTGGTGACCATGGTTACGGTCTTATAGGCTGCGCCTCCATAGAGGCGGGACCCGGTCAGGTGTGGGTGTACATGTTTTTATTCGTGATGGAGTACAATAGGTACATGAGATGAGAGGTATCTCGATAGGGCTTAAGAGCGGGACGCGATAAGCCAAGTACGAATATATAACCGTCTGTAGTGTGGCAGTGAAAGGGTTAACCGTCTGTAGTGTGGTAGTGAAAGGGTTAACCGTCTGTAGTGTGGTAGTGAAAGGGTTAACCGTCTGTAGTGTGGTAGGGAAAGGGTTAACTGTCTGTAGTGTGGTAGGGAAAGGGTTAACTGTCTGTAGTGTGGTAGGGAAAGGGTTAACCGTCTGTAGTGTGGCAGTGAAATGGCTAACCTTAAAGAGATAAAAAATTAAAATAAAAAATAGGCAGTGTAAACAATATAATTAACTCTGAATATACGCATCTGAGCGTGGGGGGGGGGGGGGGGGGGGCTAGCTGTGTTGCTCATTCCACGAATGCACAATCCTTACAAGTTGTACCTCATTGTAAAGGTGACTAATCAGGCTTTCCAACGATATAAAATACAATACCATTGTATGTTATGGTATGTGGTATGGTATGGTATGTTATGATGAATTGAAAATGGGGGACCCTGATGTAAACAAGACGAAAGTCTTTCTCTGGTCTGCATCCCCTTAACAATTGTGTGTATTGAGCTGTACTGTACTGTACCCATTCTGCAATCTGTTAATACAATTTTCAATCAATCATTCAAAACCAATTGGTATTATTAAAGGGGAGGAATAAACGACCAAAATAACGTTTCCGAACTTTTTTGGAGGAGTTTATATCTATCCACATCTGTCTGTATATACCTGCATAATAATCCTTTTTACATATCTGTAGATACTATATCTATATCTGTACATATCCCTTACCTACTCTTACTAGTTACACTGCTGGCCAGTATGACTTACTACCATAGTGTCTTTATACCTGTATCACTGTACATATTAATACTACAACGCTGTACATACATCTGATCAGCACTATTACTCAGTAGTACTCATTTATATATTTTATACCTAGTTTAATCACCTGTACATTGCACTTTATTGTTACATTTGCACTCTGGTTGGATGTCAAACTTATTTACGTTGTACTGTACTTGTGCTGTATAATGATGACAATACATTTTAATCTAATCTAATGTAAAAAGATGAACTAAACTAAACTTGACATCTACGACACAATCTCTACAACTTGCAATCAACAAGCAATCAGCTCTGAAGTTCTGTCTAGACATTTTGTTCTTCTATTCTCCTATTCTAGCGTATTGTGACTTCTTTGAGGCTATACCACCAGTTGTTATTATGACAGAGTAACGGAAGCACACCTGCCAGTGAGAGAGTCACAGGCAGTTACCCTCAAGCCCCGAAAGTCTTCCTGAGTCAGTGGAGCTTCACAAACTCTCTCACCCACGCTCCTTTTCAAAGTTAGACTACAAAAAGAACATTTAGGTTCACCTCTGAATACCATGCTCTTCCAATGTTCATTTTAGTCAGTGAAAGCACTGCAGCCTACCTAGTCCTCGCTGTGATGGTAAGGAATACTAGAATGTTTCTTTATTATTGTAGTTGTTTATAGAGCTGTCTAAATAATGTACGTTGCATTACAATATCAGAGCACGTCAGCTGGCGTTAGTCAACTACTCAAACCAAAATGTTTGCATTTTGTACTTCACTTTGTACTTTAGGTTGTACTTTAGTTTGTATATTGTATATTTTGTATGATTGATTGATTGATTGAACACTTTATTAACAGATCGCAGAATGGGTACAATACAGTACGGCTCAATACACACAATTGTTAAGGGGATGCAGACCAGAGAAAGGCGTTCGTCTTGTTTACATCAGGGTCCCCCATTTTCAATTCATAATGACATTGGTAACATACACAACATACAGATATACAGATATATATCGTATAGTGTTTGGCCTTTATTCTTTTTACTGTATGGAGCACATTCTCAGGGGGCTCATACAGAACCACGCATTTCACTGTAATGTATATTATATGTGACAAATAAAACAAAACTTGAAACTTGAACTTGAACCAATGCGTGTCCGGTAACATTTATTAACCCATACTACAAATAAATAGCTACTTATCTATGAACTATGAGTCTGGCATCCTTCACGGGTTATTTTGACATGCGATTTCTGCCACATAATTATACCGACAATAAGATAGCGGTGCCGTTGCCGTTACATTTGGGAGCATGTTTGCTGGTGGTAGCGTTATCTAGCGTTATTACATGGCGTTTTCACATTCGCCGAAATGCTTGATTGTGATTGGTCAATAGCCCCTGACAGCGGTGAATTATTTTTCGATAACTGACCGCTGCCATGGGCAATGCGCAATAATCACTTTGCAGCTGGAGCAATCAAGCCCACTGACACACACTGCATCAGTGCAATCAGACACACCTGCCGGCTGCCGGCTATAATAATAATCACTTTATTTGGGCTGACAGAGCCACAGAACAACTGCATCTGCATTTGATCTCGTCTTGTCGATGGTGTCAAATGAATTAGGTATATTGTTAGTAAGTTAGCCATGTAATAAGCGGGATAATGTATAGCTATACTCGGTCATTGTCGCAAAATAATTGACCTTCACTGCGTTTAAAACACCTCGGCGAGGCGCCTCTGTGTTCTAAACTCCGTGTCGGTCAATTATTTTGCAACAATGACCTCGTAGCTATACATGATCCCTTACTTAGCAAGCTGCTGCAGGGGGAGTCAATACAAAACCGTGTTTGATATTACTATTACCTGAGCTCCACCTGGCCTCTGTTGGCTTGGTAGCAACTACGCGGCTAATTAACGTCAGCTAACGTTATTGTTTCAGAAACGTACCAAATAACTCACACAAACACACGTTAATGTCCCCATGGGCCGGACACGTCTTCTTTAAACAAGTCAAGAAGAAACATCACAATAAGTCAAGAATGAAACAAGAACACCATAAAGTCCAAACATTTTTAAATAACAACTTCAACTAGCTTTTTCGTTGTTGTTGACTGGAGGAAAAAGAGAAGTAACGTTAGCGTGCTGCATAGCTGTCCTCTGGATCCGATGTTGCGCTGTGTCTACTGGGTAATGGTGTTTTCTGACCATTAACTACATTGAATTTAGATTATCCTTCTTACCTGTAACTATAGAATATATTATACAAATACAGGAGAATAAATATTTGAAAGCAATACAGAATGCCTGAGATCCTTACTGGCTTATTCCATTATATTTGTCAGTGGGTACCTGAATGTTGTCTTTTCCTTTAAATAAATAAAGATGGTGCGGCTGGGTGGCGGAGCGGACATTGCGCTCGTCACCAACGCAAGAGACACCGGGTTCGACTCCGGCTGTCGGCGTTGCCTCCGGCTTGAGCCAGCCGTCATACTAACTCAATTTGCAGAGTTAGCGGGGGGAAGTCGATGGGTGGTAATCTGGACGTTGTGGACAGCGACTCCTACAGGTCGGTTGGGGGACGGCTGCACAGCAGGGACAGGAAATGGCGGGGGTAGTGTGAGCCTCCCACACGTTACACCTCGCCAATGAGAGTCCGCGCTGGCAGGTGAAAAGATGTGACAGGCTGCCTCCTCATGTATCGGAGGGGACACGTGATGCAAGGCTTCTATCCTCCCTACAACCGGCCAGTGGGGGGAATATGCAAGCAAGGTTCAAGACAGGGGAGGGAAGAATTGGCACAGTGGAATTGGGATGGGAGAAAAATAGAAAAAAAGAGGAGAAAAAGTGGATAAAAAAAAGACATATCCGCAATAAATGTATGCAGAAAAGGCACAAATTGGTGCATACAAGTACACCACAATGAAAAAATTAAGTGTTTGACGCTAAAACCCCCAGACAATCCGTGTCCCCCCGAATTTGGAAACCAAACCTATGCCCTTTCTATCCAATCACGTGAAATTGGCTATAACGTTAGTGAAAACATCGACATACATTTAGATGACAGGTGGATAGCGGTGCAACGACTACACCGCTTGGTTTGACCCCGAACAATATACATTTTATTACAAAGTAATTGTCATAAACAATGACAATGAGCCTTAAACATTTTGTGCTAATAGCAGAATCGCTGGTGTTGCTCTCTCATCACTATGTCTAGGTAGGTAGGAAGGAAGGAAGGAAGGAAGGAAGGAAGGAAGGAAGGAAGGAAGGAAGGAAGGAAGGAAGGAAGGAAGGAAGGAAGGAAGGAAGGAAGGAAGGAAGGAAGGAAGGAAGGAAGGAAGGAAGGAAGGAAGGAAGGAAGGAAGGAAGGAAGGAAGGAAGGAAGGAAGAAAAAAGGCCTCCATCAAAACAAGCAACAGAACTCTGCGTGTGTTGTTTTCACACAGGCACCTGTGACGAGCATGTCGCTGCGCCAGCTGACTCCGGTGAACTGCGCCGGCCTCCTGCAGCCCGGCTGCTCCCTGCTGCACCTGGGCGGGCAGGTGTTCCTGTTCGGCCAGAAGGGCTGGCCCAGGCGCTCCTGTCCCACGGGAGTCTTCTCCATACGGCTGAAATCCGGCGAGCTCAAACTGAGAGCCGTCGCCTTCTCCAACGACTCTTGCTACCTGCCCCCGTTGCGGTATCCCGCCGTGGCCCGCCTTGACGACCCCCACGATGACGGCCTCACGGAGGGCTACCTCATCCACGGCGGGCGCACGCCCAACAACGAGATCTCCGCCAGCCTCTACCTGCTGACCCTGGACAACCGTGGCGGCGGCGGCAAACGCAAGGTCACCCTGCGCTGCCGGGAGCAGGAGCTGACGGGGGACGACACGCCGGGCGCGCGGTACGGCCACTCGCTCAGCGTGGTGCGGAGCCGCGGCAGGAAGGCCTACGTGCTCTTCGGGGGCCGGTCTCACGCGTCGCCGGGAGAGCGCCGCACCACGGAGAACTGGAACCGCGTGGTGGACTGTCCGCCGCGGGTGTTCCTCATCGACCCAGCGTCCGGCCGCAGCTCCGCCCACGCCCTGCCCGAGCTGAGCTCCTCCGACGGACAGTCGTTCCACGTGGCCCTCGCCAGGGACGACCGCGTCTACCTCCTGGGCGGTCACACCCTCTCCTCCGACTCCCGGCCCCCTCGACTCCTCCGCCTGCGGGTGGAGCTCCCCCAGGGCGGCGGCCCCCCCCGTGCTCTCCTGCGCGTCCTCCCTGGACACCGGCCTGTCCGTCACCAGCGCCGTCGTCACGCACACCACGGGGGGCGCCGCCCACAGGTACGTGGTGCTGGGAGGGTATCGGTCCGACTCTCGGAAGAGGATGGAGTGCAGCGCCGTGGTCCTGGATGATGACGAAGGCCTCCGCGTGGAGCCCCTGGAGCCCCCGGCGTGGACCGAGGACATCTGTCACAGCCGCACCTGGTTCGGCGGGAGCCTCGGGGAGGGAGGCGCCCTGATAGGGGTCCCGTCTGAGGGGAGGGGTGCCCCGCAGGACGCACATTACTTCTATCAGGTGGGCTTCCAGAGGGAGGAGGGCGAGAAGGAGGCCACCCAGGGCTGCAGCCAGGAACCCACAGACTGCGAGGACTCCGGTCCACTGGAGGAGGAGGAGGAGGAGGAGGAGGAGGAGGAGGAGGAGGAGGAGGAGGAGGAGGAGGAGGAGGAGGAGCAGGAGGAGGAGCAGGAGGAGGAGCAGGAGGAGGAGGAGGAGGAGGAGGAGGAGGAGGAGGAGGAGGAGGAGGAGGAGGAGCACGAGGAGGAGGAGGTGGAGGAGGAGGTGGAGGAGGAGGAGGAGGAGGTGGAGGAGGAGGAGGAGGAGGAGGAGGAGGAGGAGGAGGAGGAGGAGGAGGAGGAGGAGGAGGAGGAGGAGGAGGAGGAGGAGGAGGAGGACGACACCTACAACCAGGAGGACCAGGAGGACGAGTCGCAGACGGGCTACTGGGTGAAGTGCTGCCTGGGCTGCCAGGCGGACGCCGACACCTGGGAGCCTCACTACTCCACCGAGCTGCACCGGCCGGCCATGGTCTTGTGCTCTGGGGGAGAGGAGGAGGGCCACTGGGTCCACGCCCGGTGCATGGAGCTGACGGAGGCCCGGCTGCAGACGCTCTCGTGGGGCAAGAGCAAGTACTTCTGCCGGGACCACGGTAGGGATGTGCATGACTGACCAAGATCATATCATTCGAATAGTCTACTGTTCTTAAGACCGAATATTCGAATATTCGACCCCCCCCCCCCCAATAAAAAATAAATAAATGGTGTCATTTTGATTTATTGTTCATTTAAATTGAATTCCGAAACTAAAAAAATATTGGCTCAGCTGACCAACAATAAGTCAAAATGACACCATTATTTTTCAATAATGACCGCAGATTTTTCAATAATGACCGCAGAGCGCAGCTGTTCGCAATCAAGCCCACTGACACACTGTTTCAGTGCAATTAGACACTGCCGTGACAGGGGGCGGAGCAACACAGCGGAGCCAGAACACAGAGACTGCCCGCGATAATAATAATCACTTTATTTGGGCTGACAGAGCCACAGAACAACTGCGATTTGTCAAATGAATTAGGTATATTGTTAGTAAGTTAGCCATGTAATAAGCGGGATAATTTATAGCTATACTCGGTCATTGTCGCAAAATAATTGACCTTCACTACGTTTAAAACACCTCGGCGCGGCGCCTCGGTATTTTAAACTCTGTGTCGGTCAATTATTTTGCGACAATGACCTCGTAGCCATACATTATCCCTTACTTAACACGTTATCGCCCGATTCTATTAACGCCACAATTTTTTTTAACTCACGATTCACTTTTAAGAAAAAGAAGAAAACAAATAAATAAATAAATGCGATTAATTTGCGATTAATCGCGAGTTAACTATGGACAATCATGCGATTAATCAAGTTAAATATTTTAATCGATTGACAGCACTAAAAATTATATATTAAAAGAAAATTCTACTCTGACGTGAAAATCGAACGTGGAGACTGTTTTTCGAATATTCTAACTCATCCCTAGACCACGGAGGCCCGCCTCGCGGGGAGACGACCCCGCCGCCGCCGAGGCAGCCGCTGACCCTGAAGCGCAGTCCCATGAAGACGCGGCGCAGGAAGACCCCCCCGCCCTCCTTGAAGATGACCCCCCCGGCTAAGAAGAGCTTCTTGAGGAGGCTGTTTGAATGACATGGATGGGTGTGGCTTTTGTGTCACATGAGCATTTTTTTCAACATCAACATTTGGAATAGTTTTGCTTGGTGTGGTAGAAAGTGAATTTGGAAAACTTTTATCAGTGATAATGTCGAATGTAGAGACTTTTGTGTGAAGTTTAACCTGCAAAATACATGATATATTCAGATTTGTAATATTTGTATAGAGAATTGCATGTATCGTGAGATAAACCAATACAAATTAAATCAAACCTTGATATTATTTTGCCGCGTTTTTCTAATGTGTTTTCACAAGATTACATTTGTATGTGAATTGAGTGAATAAAAAATATCCAACATGTTTACCAGGCCAGGTGTTGCAGTGTTTGCTGTAAAACTGTACACGCCCTGTTTACCTAGCAGACCTCCTCACCCCCTATACCAACGTCAGGGCAGGGACGCGAGAAGTCCACGGGGAGTGGGGGTGCTGAGATATCGATCGTTTTTGATTATTTTTTTATTTTTTTTATATAATTTTTTTTTTATATAAAATATATATTATATAATTATACTTGTAGTTGTATTGTCTGTGAGACATCGCCACCACGCAACACGTCAAAATGCTCGCTATCTGCAAACAGCTCCACTGTCTGTCACGTCATAACCAACACTCTCGTTCACTAGAGGATACTATGATGAATTGAAAATGGGGCACCCTGATGTAAACAAGACGAAAGTCTTTCTCTGGTCTGCATCCCCTTAACAATTGTATGTATTGAGCTGTACTGTACTGTACCCATTCTGCAATCTGTTAATAAACTTTTCCATCAAACTTTTCAATCAAAACCGCTGCCCAACTCCGCGCTCTGAGCGTGCGAGACAAGTAACCGTTCTGATGCACACATCACAGCCCAGCTTACCCCACCTGGCTGTTGCGCCCTCCCTCTGCAATTCGTTCCCCGCATACATGATAGCCGACATGCAAAAGGTCTTCGATCACCCTCCCGGGGGCTCGGATAGTTCTGCTGGCTTGTTCATATAATTATTCCTTTACTGCGAATTCACCGTCCCAAAAGTTAACTATCCCAGGCAGGGCGCAGCCGCTGTGTCTATTTTTTTTTACCAACGGATTTCCAGTTCCGCGTTGACGCTTCCAGGCCGCGTCTATTCGAATCCCAACCGGTTCATGCGTCGGCTACACGCTGTTAATAACATTCAAGTTCAAGTTCTTTAATAGTTGTCATACAGAAGTACAGAATACTTTCATACAAAATGCTTCTTACTGTTACGCTCCAGAGACTGTGCTAGACAAGATAGTATCAAATAACATAATAACATAATATAGCATGAATTTAGAAGAAGAAAATGAGGTCACAGTGTTCGGTATAGACATATGTACAATGTTCTGAGTTACCATATAATATACAATACACAATACTATGCAGTGTACTAATGTACAGTACTATCTAGTGCAAAGCAGAAATGGGATGAGGTACAATTTTAGGTACAATTTACAGTAAGGTGTACGAGTTGTAGTGCAATCCTTCATCCATAAATATAAAGTGTGGGGAGTGGGTGCTACAGTGTGTTTGTTTAAAGTGGGTGTGTGCTATAAAGTGTGTGGAGTGGGTGCTACAGTGTGTTTGTTTAAAGTGAGTGTGTGCGTGTGGATGTGTGTGCTATGTGTGTTTGGTGGTTGTTGTTGTGTAGTGTTCATTCATTGTTCGTTTAGCAGCCTGATGGCCTGGGGATAGAAGCTACTTCTGAGTCTTTCTGTGCTCGCCTTGAGACTCCTGTATCGCTTGCCTGACGGCAGCAGTTCAAAGAGGCAGTTGTTCGGGTGGCTCGAGTCCTTAATAATTCTCTTAGCCTTCCCCTTGCAACGCTTGTAGTAAATGTTCTGGAGGGTGGGGAGCCCCCCTCCAATTGTGCGTTCGGCTGAACGTGTCACTCTTTGTAGTCTGCTTTGGTCTTTTGCAGTGCTATTCCCAAACCAGGAGGTGATGTTGCCGGTCAAGATGCTCTCTATTGTACATGAGTAGAAGTTCTTAAGGATCTTCTGGCTGACTTGGAACTTCCTTAGGCGCCTGAGGAAGTAGAGGCGTTGTCGTGCCTTCTTCACCACACTGTTAATGTGTGTGGTCCATGTCAAGTCCTCGGATATGTGGGCTCCGAGGTACTTGAAGCTGTTGACTCTCTCAACCGGTGCCCCGTCGATGCTGAGGGGGCTGTAGTCCTTGACCCCCGACCTCCTGAAGTCCACAATCATCTCCTTTGTTTTGCTGACGTTCAGGGAGAGGCTGTTTTCCTGGCACCATCCCGCCAGGACCTTGACCTCTTCCAGGTAGGCCCTCTCGTCGTTGGCAGAGATCAGGCCCACCACCACTGTGTCGTCAGCAAATTTGACGATTGTATTGCTACTCCGCTGAGCCACACAGTCGTGTGTGTACAGGGAGTAGAGGAGGGGACTCAGAACACAGCCCTGGGGGGCCCCTATGTTGAGGGTGATGGATGAGGAGGTGCAGTTGCCTGCTCTCACCACCTGGGGTCTGCCAGTCAGGAAGTCCAAGACCCACTGGCAGAGGTCATAGCCCAAGCCCAGGTCCCTGAGCTTGGCTATGAGTATGGAGGGGACTATGGTATTGAATGCCGAGCTGTAGTCGATGAATAGCATTCTCACATAGTTCCCCTGCCTCTTGTCCAGGTGTGATGCTGCTGTGTGCAGCACATGGGATATGGCGTCCTCCGTGGACCTGTTGGGGCGGTATGCAAATTGCAGGGGGTCCATGTTGATGGGGAGGGAGGAGCAGATGTAGCCCTTTACTAGCTTCTCGAAGCACTTCATTGCATTATCGAGACAGCGCCCCTATGACGATCTGAATGAATTCCAAGAGTAGGGTAAATCTGCAGTGCCGTTCCGCTCTGTGACATGAGTAGCCTCGGTTACAAATTTGGAATAAAATCCAAAACAACCTTGCAGTTGCAGTTACACTCCCATCCAGCAGGGGGTGCTGCAGCCCCTGCCGCATCCCCCCTTCTCGCGTCCTTGCGTCAGGGCCCTCAGATCGGCTGACAAGGGTCTCCTAACCACCCGTAGGTCCAATTTCAAGTCTAGGGGGGGGCGTGCTTTTGCGGTCGCAGCCCCTGACCTCTGGAACAGCATCCCCATGTCCATTAAATCTGCCCCCTCCATCGAGTCTTTTAAATCTAAACTCAAAACCCACCTATACCGCCTGGCCTTCCCTGACTCACTCCGACTCTTGCCTTGTTTGTTGACATGTTGTTTTGTTTCTCTGTCTGTCCGTTGGTTGTTTTGTGTCATGTCTAAATGTGCAATACAAATAAATTTGATTGATTGATTGATTTGAGTTATTAGACAGTAAGAGGAACCCATGGACATGTTTGACTACAAGCACACTGACCACTGTCTTCATATACAGTAACATATACAACTTATTCCCTCCCCATCAACCTGGACCCTCTGCAATTTGCATATCACCCCAACAGGTCCACGGAGGACGCCATAGCCCATGTGCTGCACACAGCAGCATCACACCTGGACAAGAGGCAGGGGAACTATGTGAGAATGCTGTTCATCGACTACAGCTCAGCATTCAATACCATAGTCCCCTCCAAACTCATAGCCAAGCTCAGGGACCTGGGCTTGAACTATGACCTCTGCCAGTGGGTCTTGGACTTCCTGACGGGCAGACCCCAGGTGGTAAGAGCCGGCAACTGCACCTCCTCATCCATCACGCTCAACATAGGGGCCCCCCAGGGCTGTGTTCTGAGCCCCCTCCTCTACTCCCTGTACACACATGACTGCGTAGCACAGCGGAACAACAACACCATCATCAAATTTGCTGATGACACAGTAGTGGTGGGCCTGATCTCTGCCAACGATGAAAGGGCCTACCTGGAAGAGGTAGAGAACCTGTCACAGTGGTGTCAGGAGAACTGCCTCTCCCTGAACGTCAGCAAAACAAAAGAGATGATTGTGGACTTCAGGAGGTCGGGGGTCAAGGACTACAGCCCCCTCAGCATCGACGGGGCACCGGTTGAGAGAGTGAACAGTTTCAAGTACCTCGGAGCCCACATATCCGAGGACTTGACATGGACCACACACATTGACAGTGTTGTGAAGAAGGCACGACAACGCCTCTACTTCCTCAGGCGCCTAAGGAAGTTCCAAGTCAGTCAGAAGATCCTTAGGAACTTCTACTCATGTACAATAGAGAGCATCCTGACCGGCAACATCACCTCCTGGTTTGGGAATAGCACTGCACAAGACCGTAGCAGACTACAAAGAGTGACACGTTCAGCCGAACGCACAATTGGAGGGGGGCTTCCCACCCTCCAGAACATTTACAACAAGCGGTGCAAGGGGAAGGCTAAGAGAATTATTAAGGACTCGAGCCACCCGAACAACTGCCTCTTTGAACTGCTGCGGTCAGGCAAGCGATACCGGAGTCTTAAGACGAGCACAGAAAGACTCAGAAGAAGCTTCTATCCCCAGGCCATCAGGCTGCTAAACGAACAATAATCGCTAAACGAACAATAATCACTATGCAACAACCATCAAATGCACACAGCACACACACCCACACGCACACACTCACTCAAACAAACAACACACTGCAGCACCCACTCTCCACACTTTAGATCACACAAACACACTTACACTTTATATTTATTGATAAAGGATTTGCACTACAACTCGTACACCTACTGTGAATTGTACCTAAATTGCACCTCGTCCCATTTCTCCATTTCTGCCTTGCACTATATAGTATAAAATTAAGCATTACATCACGCGCAGGAGTGGTTTGTGACCAATAAACCATGCCTAGGGGTGGTCGTTAGGCCCGAGGCGCAGCCGAGGGTCGTTAGACCCCCCTAGGCATGGTTTATTGGTCACAAATCACGACTACAAGTGGTGTAAAGCTTTTATACAACTGCCAGATTCATCCAACCTTATTTCTATACAATAAACACACATTAATCGAAGATTTATTGAAAAAACCATCCACCAGAAAAAGTAGTTCCCACAACTACAAAAAAGACAAGTTGCCTCCATGTGGAAGCAGCTTGAAGTGCATCCAACCAAACTAACACATCCAACTGTGTATTATTGGAATGATTGAGAGAAGTTGCCTCATGTGGAAGCAGCTTGAAGTGCATCCAACCAACTAACACATCCAACTGTGTATTATTGGAATGATTGATTGAAAATTGTATTACCAGATGCAGAATGGGTACAATACAGTACGGCTCAATACACACAATTGTTAAGGGAATGCAGACCTACTTTCCATAGAACTTCATTCTTAGATGCTTCTATATAAAGTAGGTAAAACAAATTAAAACGTTTTCTTTGCCCTATAGGAAAAAAACGTTTTCTTCGCCCTATTTTTTTATTTATTTCTTTTAGCCTAAACTTAACCAGTTGGAAACCAGGGGTACAGTAATAAAATTAGCAATCAACCAATCAATCAATTCAATAGACCATGCTCACTTAAAACAGCGCTGCTTCTCTCTCAGTCTGACTCCCCCGCTGTTGCAGACAGGAGTGTGTGTGTGTGTGTGTGTGTGTGCGTGTGTGTGTGTCACAGTGTGTGTTGTTGTCCGCGATCTTGTTTTCTCCCGGAGTGAGCCGGGGAGTGATATGTGATTCGGTTGTGGGCGGGTCCTGAGCCCAGGACCGTGGATTGTTGCCAATAAAGACGTGTAAATGGCCAATCAGAATCGAGAAATTTGCATACCGTTGTATAATGTATATTAGTACACTGCACAGTATTGTATATTGTATGGTAACTACGTCTATTCTGCATCGAACATTGTACATATGTCTAAACTGAACACTGTGACCTCATTTTTTTTACTTCTAATTTTACTATGTTATTTTATTTCATACGTATCTTGTCTTGCACAGTCTCTGGAGCGCAACAGTAAGAAGCATTTTGTATAAAAGTATTCTGTACTTCTGTATGACAACTATTAAAGAAACTTGAAACTTGAAACTTGAAACTTCCTCACATTCACTCACACATTCACACACCGACGGCAGAGGCGACCGTGCAAGGTGCCAACCTGCTCATCGGGAGCAGTTAGGGGTTAAGTGTCTTGCTCAAGGACACTTTGACAATTGACATGCTGCCCGGGAAAAGCGGGAATCGAATCGGAAACCATCCGATCACCAGACGACCGCTCTACCTCCTGACCACTGTCGCCCCGTAAAGAGTCATTACCAAAGATATAGGTAGGTAAGGACTGTGAATCACTACCCACTTTCAAAAACACTCTCAAAGAACACCTACGGGAGACTGCAATTCGAAACTGGCCCATGTAAATGTCCTAACCCAACCCCCTCCAATGTACAGTAAATTACCAAGTATGGTATTCCAATGTACAATTTTTCTTGTACAGTTGTACAGTGTATAGATGTAGCAGTACTGTCTATCTGTATGTCATGTATGTCATATATGTCCTGATGAATTGAAAATGGGGGACCCTGATGTAAACAAGACGAAAGTCTTTCTCTGGTCTGCATCCCCTTAACAATTGTGTGTATTGAGCTGTAGGCTACTGTATTGTACCCATTCTGCAATCTGTTAATAACGTTTTCAATCAATCAATCAATCAATCAAGTTTGCCATTTTGGTATAAATATGACAGGAAATATGTGTGTGAATATATAATACTGTATATAATACAGTGAATATGTGTGACCCATTCACTAACTTATGGAGGCCTGTAAACGATAGAAACCAACATTTAAACACAGGCACTTGCGTCGTGGCTCTTATTCAAATAAAAGAGCCTGTATCATCAAGTCATCCCCAGCCGTCGACGACAGTTTGCCTGAATTGTAAAGTTGTTTTGGGGAGAGAATGTCACACTGTGCTCTACAGCAAACAATTGGAATTTCATAAATCATCCATCATTCATTACTTTTGGAAGTGCAATTTATTTACGAGCAAAAAACAAACCAGAGAGACACACCACACCACGGTGTACTGTAGCATAAAACATGGTGCTATTCTGTGGCCGTGGCAACTGTCAAGTGAAACATCTATTTTCCGGGGGCTGCCGTGTTATGACAGTGGAATAGAAAATCTAAAACATTTCATCAAATAAGAAAATAAAACTGCCCGTCACACAACTCGGAGTGGCAAGAGCAGAGGGGGGGAGACAATGTGATCAATCAATGAGAGAAATCAACTCTCCGGCAGCTCGGTTTTACATCAAGTCTGTCTCGTTCTCGTCCATCACCGTCGTCCATAAGTAACGTCTGTGCCAAACAGCAGAGCGAGAGAGGAGCAGGTCGTAGAGGGAATCTTTAAGAAACACCCAGACCTGCAGGAAAGTCTGTGGGGTGTCAGGGGCTTATAGCAAAAGGGATGTATTCTCACGTTATCGGCAAATAAAAAGGTCAGTATAGGTTTCATTCAATATGCGAAGGGGTAGAATAAGAGTAGTATCTCCCCCTCACTGTGCAAAAGCTAAGAGATTAAATTGTTTCAAAGTTATATGTTTATATTTACAGCATATGTCCATATATGTCTTAATATACCAGCCTATAACCCTTTATATACTTACTTATACACCTGCATATAACACATACAACTCTTCATGATAGCATGTACAATAATGCTGTATATACGTGTGTGTGTGTATTATATATATATATTAATTCTTACTATATATATATATATATATATATATATATATATATATATATATATATATATATATATATATATATATATATATATATATATATATATATATATATATAGTATATATTACCTGCTTGTAATCCTTTTTACATATCTGTATTTGTAGATACTGTACATATCCCTTACTTGTACTAGTTAAGCTGGTGGTCAGCCCTACTTACTACCATAGTGTCTTTATACCTGTATCACTGTACATATAAATACTACAACTTGAACTCTGTATACATACAGTACTGATTAGCACTATTACTCAGTAGTACTAATTGATATATTTTATACCCAGTCTAATCACCTGTACATTGTATATCACTGTTGCACTTTACCGTTACATTTGCACTCTGGTTGGATGCCAAACTTCTTTTCATTGTACTGTACTTGTGCTGTATGATGACAATACATTTTAATCTAATCAGATCTAATGTGAACAAGCCTCACGAGTGAATCCAATATGTTTACACAACAATCTGAATCCATACCCCGCTCTCAAAGAGCACCTACAGGATGCTGCAATTGTAAACTGGCCCCCGTAATTGTCCAAACCCCCCCTCCCACCCCCTCCTACAGTCTCCTCCCCATCGTATGTATATCTTTTCTGTTAGGATCTCTGTTTAACAGTACTGTATATTTGCATATCGTGTATGTCACAAATGTAACAATACTGTATCTGTATGTCATGTATGTCATACATGTCATGGTATATATCTGTATTATCTGTATGTTGTGTATGTCATAAATGTTATGATTAATTGAAAATGGGGGACCCTGATGTAAACACGACGAAAGTCTTTCTCTGGTCTGCATCTCCTTAACAATTGTGTGTATTGAGCTGTAGGGCCTACTGTACTGTACCCATTCTGCAATCTGTTAATAAAGTTTTCAATCAATCAATCAATCAATCAATTTAGCAGGCCTGGTGTTGCAGTGTTTGTTGTAAAACTGTTCACTAGAGTGATTAGAGTGTACCAAAAACCCAGCAGTTCGTCATTTAAAAAAATCTTTATTTGTTTACTCATTCAAGAAAACACAGACAGGTTTGACTACAAGAACACTGACCACTGTCTTCATATACAGTAAATATACAAACATGTAACTAGTATGTCAAATAAAAGAGACAGTATGAAGTTATCCTCACCAGTATACAGTTTGCCTGAACTTTAGTGTAGTTTTGGGGAGAAAATGACATAGGTACTGTGCTGTACAAACACAGAATTGGAATTTCATAAATCATCCATCATCCATTATTTTTGGAAAAAGCTATTAATTTCTGATATGAGACACACCACAGTGTAATGTAGCATAAAAAACGACATTCCCTTTTCTTTTGTTTCTTGACCGTGACAACGGTCAAATCAAACGTCTACTTTATGGCTGCCATGCAGTGAATGGGTATGACAGTGGCATAAAAATCTAAACATTTCATCAAATAAGAAAATAAAACTGCCCGTCACAACTCGGAGTGGCAAGAGCAGCGGGGAGACGATGTGATCAATCAATGAGAGAAATCAACTCTCCGGCAGTTCAGTTTTACATCAAGTCTGTCTCGCTGTCGTCCATCATCTTCCTCTCTGAGTAACGTCTGCGCAAAACAGCAGGGAGAAAGGAGCAGGTCGTAGAGGGAATCTTAAAGGATCTATAAGCGGACGCAGATCTTTGGCAAAAGATCTCATTATATATCTCGACAGTAATCGTTAGCACTCAAGAAAATAAGACGTTTGACACCGAAATGTTCCGGTAAGGGGCAGGATCTAAAACCACGAAGTCCAATCAAGCGATTGGAATGAGCGAGCTGTCTATCAAACCCTCTAGTAGTGACACGTGGGCTTGTTATGTGCATAACGGTACATAAAGGCCTGCTGCATGCTAACACATAGCTGCCTGCTGCTAACACATAGCTGCCAGCTAGCT
This sequence comes from Notolepis coatsorum, assembly GCF_963971535.1. Lineage (NCBI taxonomy): Eukaryota > Metazoa > Chordata > Actinopteri > Aulopiformes > Paralepididae > Notolepis > Notolepis coatsorum. The sequence goes on from NW_028172728.1 coordinate 48,402, forward strand.
ACCTAGCTACCTGCTGCTAACACATAGCTGCCAGCTAGCTACCTAGCTACCTGCTGCTAACACATAGCTGCCAGCTACCTACCTAGCTACCTGCTGCTAACACATAGCTGCCAGCTAGCTACCTAGCTACCTACTGCTAACACATAGCTGCCAGCTACCTACCTAGCTACCTGCTGCTAACACATAGCTGCCAGCTACCTATAGCTGCCTGCTGCTAACACATAGCTGCCAGCTACCTATAGCTGCCTGCTGCTAACACATAGCTGCCTGCTAGATACCTAGCTACCTGCTGCTAACACATAGCTGCCAGCTACCTACCTAGCTACCTGCTGCTAACACATAGCTGCCAGCTAGCTACCTAGCTACCTACTGCTAACACATAGCTGCCAGCTACCTACCTAGCTACCTGCTGCTAACACATAGCTGCCAGCTACCTATAGCTGCCTGCTGCTAACACATAGCTGCCTGCTAGCTACCTAGCTGCCTAGCTACCTTTGGAGGCATCTGATTGGGAAGGGCGTCGTCGAATTCATTTTAAGGATTTGAACATATTTCTGCTCAAAATCAACAACCGCCTATTGCCCCTTTAAGAAACGACCAGACCTGCAGGAATGTCCGTGGGATGTCGGGGCTTAGCAAGCGGACCATATGGCGTTCTTACGGTATATAAACCAATAGAAAGGTCACTATAGGTTTTCTTCTATGTGAAGAGGTAGAATAAGAGCATTATCTCTCCCTCACTGCGCAAAAGTGAAGAGATAAAATAGTTTCAAAGTGACCTGGCCTCTCCTCCAGGCCTCGGGGGACCCCACTCTGAGGCACTAAAGGAATCCCGGTCTGGTGGCTCTCATGAAACAGAGACCATTCGGGGGCCCGTGATTCTATTCTGCTCCGGACCGAAAATGAATACAACGGTCATAAATGTGGTCTCTTTTAACACAATCTCCCCCAGCCATGACTTAGTGCTTTCATCTGTTTCCATAAACATCCTCTCTGAATAAATTCATAAATGTGTCATAACCCCTGAAATACAATAAACCGCACCATATTTCACCGGGGAGCGTTGGGCCAGAAAACAATCGCTCTCACTGAGCGCGCGGCGGGGGCAAGGAGAGCCCGACTTTGCACTCAAATTAGTAACTCAACGTGAAGCATAATGCGGATATAAAACAGAGGCTGAGAAGGACATTATGTTCCACAACCCTACTGCGAACGGCTGTACGCAAGTAAATAAAATGGGACGTTTAGCGTAGAAAATATCTTTAAAAACCTCAAGTGAATGCCGATGTATTATGCAAAAGTGCAAACTAAAATGACGCCAATAAAAGGCAACGTCTTAGAGAACAGACATTACTGCTGCAATTCCAAAATGGACTATGAACACTAACCACTCATTACCACATGTGCTTTTAACACCGCTCCCACTATTGTGAGGAGGAAATCAATCAAATCCTAACGTTAAGGACACAGGCAGTGGGGGGGGGGGCGACAGTTACTCGGGAGGTAGAGCGGTCGTCTGGTAGTCGGAAAAGGTTCCCGGTTCAATTCCCGCCCCTCCCGGGCAGTGTGTAGAAGCGTCCTTGAGCAAGATGGGCAGCTTGATTTGCCAGGTCCAAAAACCAACACTTTAAGGAGATCTTTTATTTTTAGAGCATTAACTCTTTGGAATAACCTGCCTCAAAACCTCCGCTGCATTTACAGATTCACTTTTTAAAATAATCTTAAATTGTATTTAACACTGTAAAGTTTTTTTTTCTTTTTTTTTGCTTGCATGTAATTTTAGCCATCTTAATTGTTAGTTTCATTATGCATTGTGTGTTGAGTACTGACTTTTTATAATTTTGTTTTGCAATAATAATTGTTTTTGTATGTTTTTTTTGTGTGTGGACCCCAGGAAGACTAGCTGGTTGCTATGGCACCAGCTAATGGGGATCCGTAATAAAATAAAATAAAATCAAGACCCGATGAGCAGGTTGGCACCTTGCATGGTCGCCTCCGCCAATGGTGAGTGAATGTGGTAAAAATTTGCAGAACAAATATTGTAAAGCGCTTTGGATAAAAGCTGCTATATAAATGCACCTTTTACCATTTTACCAACAGCTATCTTTCAAAAGTCTAGGACATCCGGAGTAGGGATGGGCATTTTAAAGAAAAACCCAGATCGATTGATCGCACGCTCGAGGGATCGTGTATTACGCGTGGAGGGGGAAAAACACAAAACATTTATAATAATAATAATAATTTTTTGAATATTCTTTTTATTTATATATCTTTTTTATTAAAACTTAATTTAGTTCATTCACGTATATGTTTAATGAAACCAACAAACGGTTATAATCTTACACATATGTGAAACAAATATGTAAAAAAAATAAATAAACAAATCATAAATTTTTTTAATAATTTAAGATTTTTCCCATAGCCACGAGTCCACGACCCATCCCTAATCCGGAGACGTGGTGGCAGCCTCGTCCCCCTGTGTCTCAGTCGGGTGGACGGAGGCTCGCGGCGTCGTGACCGACTCCCTGTGAGCCTCCATGAACCTCTGCAGGTGCCTGGAGGTGTAGAGCCAGTGGTGCTTCAGCACGTCCTGCAGCTCGAAGGCCTTGGACTGCCGCCGCGCGTTCATCCTCCCTAACCCTAACCCTAACCCATGAGCCTCTGCAGGTGCTTGGAGGTGTAGAGCCAGTGGTGCTTCAGCACGTCCTGCAGCTCGAAGGCCTTGGACTGCCGCGCGTTCATCCTGCGGAAGCGGCGGAACAGCTTGTTGGCCGCTTCGTTGCCCTCGCTGGCCCACGGCCCGATGGAGCCGTCGCGCTCGATGATCTCGGGCACGTGCGCCAGCGTCTTGTGCAGGTAGTTGGTGATCTTCCCGTCGTACCTGTACCTGAAGCAAGGGGTGAAAAGAACTCGAGTAATTGTACTTTGTTACAATACTTAAGTACTGTTTTGGGGGGATTTGTACTTTACTCAAGTATTATTAGGTTTGTATACTTTGTACTTTTACTCAATTACATTTCAGAGAAAAAAAAACATTTTTTTACTCCTTACATTTAAAATGCAGACCTACAAAGTACAAAGTACACATCTCGCAGGTCCAACTATTTTAATTAGTATATTTGTTTCTCTGGCCGAACTGACGTTAACGTTATTAATCCTGCGGCCGCACTTTATTTAAAAACAGCCAATCAAATCCCCATCAATGGAAAATGAACCCGCCCATACCCATGCTGATTGGTCCTTGTGCAAGACTAGAGAGCGGGGATCTTTGATTAAACACCTGCTGTCAGAAGAATAGACCGTCATAAAAAAAAGTTTGTACTTTTACTTTTTAGTATTAAAAGTAGACACTTTTTTACTTTTACTCCAAGTGTGTTTCTAGCCAGATACTCTGACTTTTAACTCGAGTAAGATTTTGAGACGGTACCCATACTTTGACTTAAGTATAATTAACCCCTGACCTGAAGGTGGAGGAGAGGAGGTCGGCGAAGCGCTGGGCGTTGAAGCTGTAGCGGCACAGCTGGTCGGGGCACTCCCGGGCGGGGCGGGTGGCTCGCCACACCGGCTTCATCTGGACGTAGAGGCCCATCAGCTCGCGCAGTGCCGCGCGCCGCTCCTCCGAGGGCACCAGCGTGCACACGGCCTCCGCGGCCTCCTCCGTCATCAGGCGCCGCGCGTAGTTCCCGTTCATCCGCATCGTCGGCTTCAGCTTCACCGTCTTCCTGCACGTTGAAATGTGTAGATAACATGGTGGACATAAAAACCTTGGGGATCATTTTTCTTCGTGCTAAGAGTAAAAGCCTGTATTCAATGTCTCTTTCAACCAAGAGAAGGAGAGTATAATTTAAGAGGGTTGTGTATTCTTAAAACCTGTAAAAAGGTAAGAACTAATGTAAAAAAGCTAAATGTGTTTAAATTTTGGGAGTTAAATTGTGGAATAGCCTTATAGTGACGGCTTGAAGTTGTGTACTTCATCAGGGGAGATTTAAAAAAGCCTTAATGGATCAAATAATTCACGAGTACAGTTTTGAGTAAAACATCAAACATTTTGTTTTTTTCTTAAAAAAAATAAATGATATCTTGGGGGCGCTCCAGTAGCACAGCGCATATCGCGCTGAGTCACGGAGCGGTCGCCCCCCGGGTTCGATTCCCCGACCCGGTGGCCATGTGCCGCATGTCTTCCCCTCTTCTCCTCCCGCTTCACCCTCTCTCCTCTGTCGGTCCCGCGTGGCCAGAACGTGGCCTACGTTGACCAAAAAAAGCAAGCTCTGTGGTGGGAGCGGACCTGGGCCCTCATTTATCAACTTGACGTACGCACAGATATGTGCTTAAGCCGTGCGTACGACCATTCCTAAGCAAAGTGTGGGATTTATCTATTTGAACTTGTGCTTGACTTTGTGCGTATATTTAAGCACAGGTCGGACCATGCGTAGGTGGCGCTGGTGGTTATTATTTTGCACATATATTGCAGAAATACGGGAACGTTTTGATTATATTTAAAAGGCTTTGCCATTGTTAAACGTAATAAGTGGAACCCCGAAGCTGTAAGCAGAATACAAGTCATATGAACACCCACGATATAAAAACACATTGCAATTAGAACAGACAGAGGTTATTTGTTGAGTGTATGTGTATACAAAACCCTTGCAATAAATGTGTCTTATGAATGAAAAGCATACATGCTCTGGACACAGAGCATATATCGTGTGGGTGATATTACAGAATTTCACTTATTTAGTTTTACAATGTCAAAGCCTAAATCAAAACGTTCCCGTATTTCTGCAATCTATGCGCAAAATAATAACGAGTTGAGTTCTAACAAAGAACGTATTACATGCTGGTAGGCTGATAGAGTAAACTATGATATATATGAATATGATATGATCATATAAATACTGGTCCGTCCGCGAGGATATCGAGGACTCGGATAGCCATTAAGCCATTTGAGAATATAGGCGGCCTATAGCCTATACATATTATTTAATGTTTTCATAAGCGTAAAGATACAACAGCTAGATTAATGATCAAGTTAGTTTACTGTATGCAGGCTTCGCAGGGCTGTGTGTTATATATGCGCAAGTTACTGTTGCATAATGTAGGCTGGCTGCTATTATATGTAATTCATAGGCTACCTAATACCAACAACAAAATGGATTGTATCATATGTGTTGTGAAGGATCAGATTAAACTGAATATATATATTTATTTATGGATATATATTTAATAGTATTTGTATATCGTTTGATATCCCTTGTATATTCTTTGTACATATACACTGAATATCCCTTTAGTCTACTACAGCCCATAATAGTTCATTCTCTCATTGGACAAGAACCTGGCGCCAGCAGACAGGCCCCTTGAGTCAAGTTCAATAGTGCCGACGAACATGTCCCAACTAGCCCCGGTTCCGCGTAGGAATACGGCTACCGAAATACGAATGGTACTATTTGTTCACCGTGCATATAAATAGGGCGCAAGTAAAGTAGAACTTTCTTTTAGTCCATTAGTCCTTTACCCTCCAACCTAGTAACAGACGTGAAGCCTCACCCACGACCCACGTGTGGTGCAGTATGGCCTATTTTGGCCCCAGAATAGGCATTGAGACCTCGTGTAAATTCATAGCTGAATTGTCATAGTTTGGCACTGTACCGTCGAGTGGGACGTATTTCTATTAAGTAATAATAGTCTATTATGTATGGTGCATCGTTCGGTTAGAGTTCTAAAGTGAGCAGCACCCCCATCGTTTCCTCGCGTTATCTAGAGTCTTAACCAGGCTGGGCAGACCACGCGTGGTGCTTTCATCCGAGGAGTTCTGGGCGAGGACGAGTGGACCTGCACATTGGATTACCTACCCGGACGACTGCTGAGCCTATACGGCATGGAATATCTATTTGCTTTGGGTGCTTTGATTTGTGGAGCGGATAACAGCCAACGCCAGTGAGTGTTGGAATTACCCCCGAGAGGAGCCCAGGTGAGACGGCGCTCAACCCAGACCGAGGCCGCCTCGCTTCTCCTTCGTTGTGGACCTACAGCTACCGTCTACAAGAGGGCCCAAGTGTATTCATCTGTGGATCAAGATCCTGCGGGCACTGTTTTCTGTACCTGAATTCTCCCCAGGAATCGTTGGCCAGATGGGATGCAGCTGACGGCTCTCCAAACCCCCCCCCCTTACTGACTTACAACCAGCAGGACCCCTTTAGTATCCCGCTATAATCCTTAAGTACCATCGCTATAGTTTCCCTAAAGAACCAGGTTGTATACTTGCTTCCTGCGTAACCAGAGATTGGACATTCAGTGTTGATTTGCCTACGAATACTAATTTGCCTTACAAGTGCATTCAAATCATAAATGTAATTAAGTGAATGTTGTATATACCTTTTGCTATATTAAACCTTCGGCTGTTATATTTGTGTGGACCTGGTTTCATATGTGGGAAAGTGTTCATCATACTTAGATATCGTGTACTGGATGGCCAGAAGTTAAAGTACATCAAGCGGTAGTGGTTTAATGATACCATACTTATCAATACAGTCAGGGAATTGTACCCCTCAGTTACAATTGGTCCTTCGAGCCGGATGGTAACTAGTGTAATATTAATATAGTGTTATTAATATTGAAATGGCCTATGATGAACACTCCACGAAACGGTCCTCCTAACGTAGAACGCCCGCGGCGCAGACGACAGACACCTCAGTACTTAGAGGATTACGCTGTCAGTCAACTACCTAGCCTTCTACAGACGGTAAACGCGGTAAAAGTAGAAAGTAAAATTATGTCTGACCTTAACGACCAGGTTACCCCGACCACAGAGGCCCTAGTGGGTTCTAATGTAACTGACCAAGCTCACGGTGGGGACCAGGAGGGAACAGACATGCCTTTACCCCCCGCCAATACCGAAGAAGTAGTCCCCGACCAGCTCCGGGAGGAAGACAACCCTCCAGAGGTGGAACCCTGCACGGAACAAGATGAGGAGAGCGCCGAGGAGATAGAGCTCCAGGACTCCCCAACGAGGACAGCCAGGAGCGGCTCACCTCTACAAGCGTCTTCCCCCAGCGAGGCGGAGAGGATGCTGTCACAGGCGTTCCTCGTCAGCCTGACAGCCTCTACCGAACGCGATCGACTCCAGGGTGAACGCGATCGACTTCAGGGTGAACGCGATCGACTCCAAACACAGCAGCGGAGCGAAGAAGAGCACATACGCCTGGAGATGAGACGCCTTCAGACGGAAGAGAATATGGCAAGAGACCGGTCCGACACCCAGCGCGCCGCTGACGGTGCCCAAAGAGAAGCAGAGCGCGACATCGCTCTCATCCAGCGCGAAGCCGAGCGCGACAGACTACAAGCCGAGCGCGACAGACTACAAGCGCAGCTAATGGAGCAGCTGATCACCAGGGCAACACCCTCTCCCTCCGCCAGGGGTTCAAGGGCCTCGTCGAGACAACAGTCAAGGGCAGCATCCCCTAACCGACCAAGCGACCCTGAACTTGACCACCAGAGAGAGCCTATACCCCCCGCAGACCCCCTTCCCCGACCGGTCCAAGCGAGACCCAGCTACAAGGAAGGAGCAGCATACACTGCGGAGAGGCTAAATAAACGACTACAGGATCTAGAGGACCTGACAGAAGAAGAAGAGGGAGAGGAGGAGAACCAAGCCCGACGACAGCACAGTACTCCACCGGACCAGGAGGTCCAGTACAGCCCAGGCTATACCCCCGCGGCGCTGCGCTACAGACCCCCGACTCTATTCACGGGTGAGCATGACGCACGACCAGCCCCGAGGAACAGCACCTGGACCAGCGGGCCATGGTACCCTGCCGGTACCAGCCCACAGAGAGGCGCAAGAGGAGACTCGCCTAGGAGGCCTCTCTCCCAACGCTCACCGATGTGCCAGCCATCCACGGCGTCATACATTGGCACACCGACGTTTCCAGACTTCACCCATGAGAATCGAGCACAGTACACGGAGCTCCGGATGTGCTTAGAGACAATGATGGTGGATGTCGTTGACGAACGCCACAAGTATGCAATATTACTGAAGCACCTGAAAGTACCCCGAGCGCACAATATAGCGCTAGCCTATGCCACCTCTACGACCCCATACACCGCGGCTCTAGCAGCGCTGGACCAGAGATATGGACGTATATGGGATTACGTAATCCAAGAGATAAGGCATATTGACCGCCTACCCCCAGCAACAGACAATCGCTCACTAGACGACCTGTCTATAAAAGTGCAGTCCCTGGTAGGGATGCTGGGAGCGCAATGAGAAAAGGGTATGCACGAGCTATACGCCAACTCTAACGTCGAGAGGATTTTAGAGAAGCTGCCGCCCGCCAGACAAGAGCGCTTTAGGCGGCAAAGAGACCACCGTGATCCTAACGGTCCCGAACCATCCCTCCTCGATTTAGCCGACTTCCTGACGAGAGAAGTCAGCAGCCTACGCTTGGATACATTCGTGCGGAGCACACCAAGCTCCAGAGAGGGACCTAGGAGAGTAAACGATGGAAGAAGATCAGTGACTGTCATGCACCAATCAGAATCAGTACCGAGCAGTAAGAACCACAGTACCCCCTCGAGAAAAGAGAAGTGGAAGATGGTTTGCCCGTACTGCGAGAAGGAACACTGGCTGTCACAATGTGACCTGTTCAAGAAGATGAATGCAGAAGAAGTGAGTCAATGGATAAAGTCCAACAGGCGCTGTTACCGATGTGCGCGCAGTCACATGGCAGCCGAGTGCCGCCTAAAGAAGAGGTGCAGTCGGTGTGACGGAGCCCACCTAGATGTCCTACACGACAGTAACAGAAGAAAGCCTGCACCTGCACCATCGAGCAGCACAAAGGCAAGTGTCATGTACATTGACCCCGCCAGCAGCAGCGGCGCCCAGTTGCTCTTAAAGGTAGTCTGTGTAACATTGAGCCACCAAGATAAAGTCATGGACACTTACGCCGTCCTTGATGACGGGTCAGAGAAGACCCTTCTCCTCGCATCCGCTGCGGCCCAGCTGGGACTGCGGGGGAGCGAGAACCAGATGACGATTCGGACAATAAGAAGAGATTTAAAGACGATAAAAGGCGAGAATGTCTCCTTCACTATCGCAGCAAGCGGGCAGCCAGAGAGACGGTATAGGATTACAAATGCTTTCACCAGCCAAGAAATAGGACTATCACAGTACACCTACCCCATCGCCAAACTGATGGATAAATATGTGCACCTGCGTCAACTACCTATCCCGCTCATAGACGGCGCCACCCCGACCCTGCTGATAGGCTCCGACCATGCAGACCTCATAGTCCCGATAGACCGGGTCCATACAGGACCCAGAGGCTGTCCTGCAGCAGTCGAGACCCGCCTAGGATGGACACTACAAGGCCCCCTCGCTAAATCTCTCAACCGAACAGCAGCCACTAGCTGCCTCCACTCCAGAGTGACAGAAGAAGACACCACTCTCCTGCAGCATGTCGAGAGGCTATGGACACTAGAGACAATGCCCTTTAAGAACGAAAAGAAAGACATTCGTTCTAAAGAAGACATTTACGCCATAAACCTCCTCGAGCAAGGGACAAAGAGAGTCACAGTCGGCGGAGTGATGAGATACGCAACTCCACTCCTGAGGCGAGAGGGAATGCCCACCTTTCACGCCACGAAAGAAGCTACGGAGCGGTATCTATTGAACACAGAGCGGCGCCTAGCCAAAGACCCCGCTCAAGAGAGTGTGTACCGCGCTGAGATTGAGAAGCTAATCACAGCGAGACACGTAATGAAGATTGACATTAAAGAGGCCGATCAGACGACGAATCATGGTACGTGCCGCACCACAAGGTCCACCACAACGGCAAGGATCGCATTGTGTTTAACTGCAGCTACCAGATCGGATCCCAGAATCTGAATAAAGAGCTCTTGCCCGGCCCCACACTCGGCCCCTCTCTACTAGGCGTGCTACTACGCTTCCGCCAGGACAAGGTGGCTATCAGCGGGGATATCAAAGGGATGTTCCTGCAGGTGAGACTAGTGGAGGAGGATAAGCCCCTACTGCGGTTCCTATGGAGAGAGAGGATCGGAGATGAGCACCCAGCCATCTACCAATGGGAAGTCCTCCCCTTCGGAACCACATGCAGCCCGTGCTGTGCTACATTTGCACTGCAGAAACACGTCGCAGAGGACCCAGCAGCAGATGAAGAGGTCCGACACAGTGTGAAGAACAGTTTCTACGTGGACAACTGTTTACAAAGCGTTTCGACCCAAGAAGAAGCCGAGGCTCTCCTACTCAAGCTGCGCGCCTCCCTGATCAAAGGCGGCTTTGATCTCAGGCAGTGGGCCAGCAGCGACCCGCAAGTATTGCGCTGCCTCTCCCCCGCGGACAAGGCAGCCAGTAGCGAGACCTGGATGGCGACCATCCCAGGAGAAGCCCAAGAAATGACACTAGGACTAGTCTGGCGCTTCAAAACAGACTCGCTCCACTATAGACACAAACCCCTGACCACGGAGCAGGGAAGGTCGACGGCGATACCGACCACCAGACGGAGTGTGTACAGAACACTCGCCAGACAATATGACCCGTTGGGATGTATTCTACCTTACACCACCAGGGCAAAGATGATTGTACGAGCACTATGGGACAAGGACCAGGGCTGGGACGACCCAATACCCGCACACCTTGCCTCCACATGGAGAGAGTGGGAGACGGAACTCCGCTCACTCCCAGGCGTCAACATACGCCGCAGCTACTTCCCACCCACAGTGAGGCCAGAGACATGCAAGATGGATCTACACGTCTTCAGCGACGCCTCCGAAGTAGCCTATGGATCTGTGGCCTACTTGCGTGCCCAAGAGAAGGGAGGAGAGATACACACCGCTTTCATCCTGGCTCGCTCAAGAATAGCCCCACGAAAGCAACAATCTATCCCGCGTCTAGAGCTCTGCGCAGCCCTAGCAGGAGCGCATCTAGCCACGTTAATCCAACGTGAACTCACCATCCCGGTGCAAAGAACAATCTTGTGGTCAGACTCTACGGCAGTACTCACATGGATCAAGTCTGATTCATGCAGATACAAGGTCTTCGTGGGAGTCAGAGTCACAGAGATTCAAGAGTTAACAGAAGCAGCAAGCTGGCGGTATGTGGACACCAAACACAACCCAGCTGACGTCATCACCCGGGGAATGTCCCTAGATGACCTCACCCGTCACAACATCTACAGTGACGGACCAGAGTTCCTCAAGCTCCCGGAAGAAGAGTGGCCTACGCCCACCCCACGGGAAGCGAGTAAAGAGGAGGCTGAAAACAAGAAACCTATGTTCTGTGGATTGAGCACAGTCGCCTCCACAGACCCCAACATAGATGATTGCCTCACCCTACAGAGTGTGCAGCTAAAGACATTCCTGTGGCACCACCCAGAGATTCAGCCCACCACTGACATTTCAGCAGCTGACTACGAAGAAGCAGAACTTCTTCTACTACAACGAGCCCAGAGAGACTCGTTCCCCGATGAGCTAGACTGTCTACAGGGAGGAAAGCCCGTCCCATCAGACAGCAGACTGCTCCACCTGGCACCCGAGAGTGACGCCCATAATCTCATCAGAGTGGGTGGTCGTCTGCGGAGAGCCCCCGACCTACCGGATGACGTTAAGTACCCGATAGTCTTGAACAGCCGACACAAGGTCACAGAGCTGATCATAAAGAAATACGACGAGGATGTGCACCACGTAGGAGCAGAGAGAGTCTTCGCGGAGATCAGACGTCGCTATTGGATACTTCAAGGGAGAGAAGCAGTGCAACGCTTCCAGCGAACCTGTCTAGACTGCCGAAAGTGGCGCGCGCAGCCCAGCATACCCCGGCTGGCTGACCTACCTCCCTGTCGCCTCCGACTCGGCGACAAGCCCTTTCACTCCACAGGCATGGACTGTTTTGGCCCGTTGTATATAAAGAAAGGAAGAGGAACCGAGAAGCGGTGGGGTATTGTATTCAAATGCATGACCACCAGAGCGATACATATCGAACTCCTTCCAACCATGAGCGCAGACTCATTCCTTATGGCCTTCCGAAGATTCACATCGCGGAAAGGAAAACCGTCTACAGTGTTGTCTGATCACGGGACAAACTTCAAAGGCGGAGAAAGAGAGCTGAGAGAGAGCTTCCAAGCTATGGGCCCAGAACTTAAGACCCACCTCGCTCCATCCCAGATTGACTTCCAGTTTAATCCCCCGAACGCACCCCACTTCGGTGGAACCTGGGAACGAGAAGTACGTTCTATAAAGACAGCCCTGTACGCCGTGCTTGGGGCCCAGACTGTGGCGGAAGAAGTCCTAATGACAGTCCTCACGGAGATCGAGGGAGTATTGAACTCCAAGCCCCTCGGTTACGTCTCAAGTGATGTAGCAGATGTCGACCCAGTCACCCCCAACACACTCTTGATGGTGCGGCTGGACCCCGCGCTACCCCAGACAATGTACAGGCCTGAAGAAGCGAACGGCCGAAGAATGTGGAGGTACAGTCAAGTACTGGCTGACAAGTTTTGGAATAGCTTCCTACTCCACTATCTACCGTCTCTACAGACCCGCCAGAAGTGGGTAAAAGAGAGAGACAATTTGACAGAAGGAACAGTCGTCATGATTATCGACCAGTCACTACCCAGAGCTATGTGGCCGGCTGGCCGCGTAAGCAAAGTGATCACCGGTGCCGATGGCAAGGTCCGAGCAGCTGAAGTGCTCGTCCAAGGGCGAACTTACACACGACCCGTGGCGAGGCTAATAGAACTGCCAAGACTCCCAGACACTATCGATGACGACCATGACCCCATGACTTTGTGAGTTGACTGACCCTTACAGCGGACCTTGAGTGGTAGACAGTGCGGTTAATCTGTCTCTGCTTAGCTAATTAGGTGGGACTAATTAGGGGGCGGCTGTTGTGAAGGATCAGATTAAACCGAATATATATATTTATTTATGGATATATATTTAATAGTATTTGTATATCGTTTGATATCCCTTGTATATTCTTTGTACATATACACTGAATATCCCTTTAGTCTACTACAGCCCATAATAGTTCATTCTCTCATTGGACAAGAACCTGGCGCCAGCAGACAGGCCCCTTGAGTCAAGTTCAATAGTGCCGACGAACATGTCCCAACTAGCCCCGGTTCCGTGTAGGAATACGGCTACCGAAATACGAATGGTACTATTTGTTCACCGTGCATATAAATAGGGCGCAAGTAAAGTAGAACTTTCTTTTAGTCCATTAGTCCTTTACCCTCCAACCTAGTAACAGACGTGAAGCCTCACCCACGACCCACGTGTGGTGCAGTATGGCCTATTTTGGCCCCAGAATAGGCATTGAGACCTCGTGTAAATTCATAGCTGAATTGTCATAGTTTGGCACTGTACCGTCGAGTGGGACGTATTTCTATTAAGTAATAATAGTCTATTATGTATGGTGCATCGTTCGGTTAGAGTTCTAAAGTGAGCAGCACCCCCATCGTTTCCTCGCGTTATCTAGAGTCTTAACCAGGCTGGGCAGACCACGCGTGGTGCTTTCATCCGAGGAGTTCTGGGCGAGGACGAGTGGACCTGCACATTGGATTACCTACCCGGACGACTGCTGAGCCTATACGGCATGGAATATCTATTTGCTTTGGGTGCTTTGATTTGTGGAGCGGATAACAGCCAACGCCAGTGAGTGTTGGAATTACCCCCGAGAGGAGCCCAGGTGAGACGGCGCTCAACCCAGACCGAGGCCGCCTCGCTTCTCCTTCGTTGTGGACCTACAGCTACCGTCTACAAGAGGGCCCAAGTGTATTCATCTGTGGATCAAGATCCTGCGGGCACTGTTTTCTGTACCTGAATTCTCCCCAGGAATCGTTGGCCAGATGGGATGCAGCTGACGGCTCTCCAAACCCCCCCCCCTTACTGACTTACAACCAGCAGGACCCCTTTAGTATCCCGCTATAATCCTTAAGTACCATCGCTATAGTTTCCCTAAAGAACCAGGTTGTATACTTGCTTCCTGCGTAACCAGAGATTGGACATTCAGTGTTGATTTGCCTACGAATACTCATTTGCCTTACAAGTGCATTCAAATCATAAATGTAATTAAGTGAATGTTGTATATACCTTTTGCTATATTAAACCTTCGGCTGTTATATTTGTGTGGACCTGGTTTCATATGTGGGAAAGTGTTCATCATACTTAGATATCGTGTACTGGATGGCCAGAAGTTAAAGTACATCAAGCGGTAGTGGTTTAATGATACCATACTTATCAATACAGTCAGGGAATTGTACCCCTCAGTTACAATTGGTCCTTCGAGCCGGATGGTAACTAGTGTAATATTAATATAGTGTTATTAATATTGAAATGGCCTATGATGAACACTCCATGAAACGGTCCTCCTAACGTAGAACGCCCGCGGCGCAGACGACAGACACCTCAGTACTTAGAGGATTACGCTGTCAGTCAACTACCTAGCCTTCTACAGACGGTAAACGCGGTAAAAGTAGAAAGTAAAATTATGTCTGACCTTAACGACCAGGTTACCCCGACCACAGAGGCCCTAGTGGGTTCTAATGTAACTGACCAAGCTCACGGTGGGGACCAGGAGGGAACAGACATGCCTTTACCCCCCGCCAATACCGAAGAAGTAGTCCCCGACCAGCTCCGGGAGGAAGACAACCCTCCAGAGGTGGAACCCTGCACGGAACAAGATGAGGAGAGCGCCGAGGAGATAGAGCTCCAGGACTCCCCAACGAGGACAGCCAGGAGCGGCTCACCTCTACAAGCGTCTTCCCCCAGCGAGGCGGAGAGGATGCTGTCACAGGCGTTCCTTGTCAGCCTGACAGCCTCTACCGAACGCGATCGACTCCAGGGTGAACGCGATCGACTTCAGGGTGAACGCGATCGACTCCAAACACAGCAGCGGAGCGAAGAAGAGCACATACGCCTGGAGATGAGACGCCTTCAGACGGAAGAGAATATGGCAAGAGACCGGTCCGACACCCAGCGCGCCGCTGACGGTGCCCAAAGAGAAGCAGAGCGCGACATCGCTCTCATCCAGCGCGAAGCCGAGCGCGACAGACTACAAGCCGAGCGCGACAGACTACAAGCGCAGCTAATGGAGCAGCTGATCACCAGGGCAACACCCTCTCCCTCCGCCAGGGGTTCAAGGGCCTCGTCGAGACAACAGTCAAGGGCAGCATCCCCTAACCGACCAAGCGACCCTGAACTTGACCACCAGAGAGAGCCTATACCCCCCGCAGACCCCCTTCCCCGACCGGTCCAAGCGAGACCCAGCTACAAGGAAGGAGCAGCATACACTGCGGAGAGGCTAAATAAACGACTACAGGATCTAGAGGACCTGACAGAAGAAGAAGAGGGAGAGGAGGAGAACCAAGCCCGACGACAGCACAGTACTCCACCGGACCAGGAGGTCCAGTACAGCCCAGGCTATACCCCCGCGGCGCTGCGCTACAGACCCCCGACTCTATTCACGGGTGAGCATGACGCACGACCAGCCCCGAGGAACAGCACCTGGACCAGCGGGCCATGGTACCCTGCCGGTACCAGCCCACAGAGAGGCGCAAGAGGAGACTCGCCTAGGAGGCCTCTCTCCCAACGCTCACCGATGTGCCAGCCATCCACGGCGTCATACATTGGCACACCGACGTTTCCAGACTTCACCCATGAGAATCGAGCACAGTACACGGAGCTCCGGATGTGCTTAAAGACAATGATGGTGGATGTCGTTGACGAACGCCACAAGTATGCAATATTACTGAAGCACCTGAAAGTACCCCGAGCGCACAATATAGCGCTAGCCTATGCCACCTCTACGACCCCATACACCGCGGCTCTAGCAGCGCTGGACCAGAGATATGGACGTATATGGGATTACGTAATCCAAGAGATAAGGCATATTGACCGCCTACCCCCAGCAACAGACAATCGCTCACTAGACGACCTGTCTATAAAAGTGCAGTCCCTGGTAGGGATGCTGGGAGCGCAACGAGAAAAGGGTATGCACGAGCTATACGCCAACTCTAACGTCGAGAGGATTTTAGAGAAGCTGCCGCCCGCCAGACAAGAGCGCTTTAGGCGGCAAAGAGACCACCGTGATCCTAACGGTCCCGAACCATCCCTCCTCGATTTAGCCGACTTCCTGACGAGAGAAGTCAGCAGCCTACGCTTGGATACATTCGTGCGGAGCACACCAAGCTCCAGAGAGGGACCTAGGAGAGTAAACGATGGAAGAAGATCAGTGACTGTCATGCACCAATCAGAATCAGTACCGAGCAGTAAGAACCACAGTACCCCCTCGAGAAAAGAGAAGTGGAAGATGGTGTGCCCGTACTGCGAGAAGGAACACTGGCTGTCACAATGTGACCTGTTCAAGAAGATGAATGCAGAAGAAGTGAGTCAATGGATAAAGTCCAACAGGCGCTGTTACCGATGTGCGCGCAGTCACATGGCAGCCGAGTGCCGCCTAAAGAAGAGGTGCAGTCGGTGTGACGGAGCCCACCTAGATGTCCTACACGACAGTAACAGAAGAAAGCCTGCACCTGCACCATCGAGCAGCACAAAGGCAAGTGTCATGTACATTGACCCCGCCAGCAGCAGCGGCGCCCAGTTGCTCTTAAACGTAATCCGTGTAACATTGAGCCACCAAGATAAAGTCATGGACACTTACGCCGTCCTTGATGACGGGTCAGAGAAGACCCTTCTCCTCGCATCCGCTGCGGCCCAGCTGGGACTGCGGGGGAGCGAGAACCAGATGACGATTCGGACAATAAGAAGAGATTTAAAGACGATAAAAGGCGAGAATGTCTCCTTCACTATCGCAGCAAGCGGGCAGCCAGAGAGACGGTATAGGATTACAAATGCTTTCACCAGCCAAGAAATAGGACTATCACAGTACACCTACCCCATCGCCAAACTGATGGATAAATATGTGCACCTGCGTCAACTACCTATCCCGCTCATAGACGGCGCCACCCCGACCCTGCTGATAGGCTCCGACCATGCAGACCTCATAGTCCCGATAGACCGGGTCCATACAGGACCCAGAGGCTGTCCTGCAGCAGTCGAGACCCACCTAGGATGGACACTACAAGGCCCCCTCGCTAAATCTCTCAACCGAACAGCAGCCACTAGCTGCCTCCACTCCAGAGTGACAGAAGAAGACACCACTCTCCTGCAGCATGTCGAGAGGCTATGGACACTAGAGACAATGCCCTTTAAGAACGAAAAGAAAGACATTCGTTCTAAAGAAGACATTTACGCCATAAACCTCCTCGAGCAAGGGACAAAGAGAGTCACAGTCGGCGGAGTGATGAGATACGCAACTCCACTCCTGAGGCGAGAGGGAATGCCCACCTTTCACGCCACGAAAGAAGCTACGGAGCGGTATCTATTGAACACAGAGCGGCGCCTAGCCAAAGACCCCGCTCAAGAGAGTGTGTACCGCGCTGAGATTGAGAAGCTAATCACAGCGAGACACGTAATGAAGATTGACATTAAAGAGGCCGATCAGACGACCGAATCATGGTACGTGCCGCACCACAAGGTCCACCACAACGGCAAGGATCGCATTGTGTTTAACTGCAGCTACCAGATCGGATCCCAGAATCTGAATAAAGAGCTCTTGCCCGGCCCCACACTCGGCCCCTCTCTACTAGGCGTGCTACTACGCTTCCGCCAGGACAAGGTGGCTATCAGCGGGGATATCAAAGGGATGTTCCTGCAGGTGAGACTAGTGGAGGAGGATAAGCCCCTACTGCGGTTCCTATGGAGAGAGAGGATCGGAGATGAGCACCCAGCCATCTACCAATGGGAAGTCCTCCCCTTCGGAACCACATGCAGCCCGTGCTGTGCTACATTTGCACTGCAGAAACACGTCGCAGAGGACCCAGCAGCAGATGAAGAGGTCCGACACAGTGTGAAGAACAGTTTCTACGTGGACAACTGTTTACAAAGCGTTTCGACCCAAGAAGAAGCCGAGGCTCTCCTACTCAAGCTGCGCGCCTCCCTGATCAAAGGCGGCTTTGATCTCAGGCAGTGGGCCAGCAGCGACCCGCAAGTATTGCGCAGCCTCTCCCCCGTGGACAAGGCAGCCAGTAGCGAGACCTGGATGGCGACCATCCCAGGAGAAGCCCAAGAAATGACACTAGGACTAGTCTGGCGCTTCAAAACAGACTCGCTCCACTATAGACACAAACCCCTGACCACGGAGCAGGGAAGGTCGACGGCGATACCGACCACCAGACGGAGTGTGTACAGAACACTCGCCAGACAATATGACCCATTGGGATGTATTCTACCTTACACCACCAGGGCAAAGATGATTGTACGAGCACTATGGGACAAGGACCAGGGCTGGGACGACCCAATACCCGCACACCTTGCCTCCACATGGAGAGAGTGGGAGACGGAACTCCGCTCACTCCCAGGCGTCAACATACGCCGCAGCTACTTCCCACCCACAGTGAGGCCAGAGACATGCAAGATGGATCTACACGTCTTCAGCGACGCCTCCGAAGTAGCCTATGGATCTGTGGCCTACTTGCGTGCCCAAGAGAAGGAAGGAGAGATACACACCGCTTTCATCCTGGCTCGCTCAAGAATAGCCCCACGAAAGCAACAATCTATCCCGCGTCTAGAGCTCTGCGCAGCCCTAGCAGGAGCGCATCTAGCCACGTTAATCCAACGTGAACTCACCATCCCGGTGCAAAGAACAATCTTGTGGTCAGACTCTACGACAGTACTCACATGGATCAAGTCTGATTCATGCAGATACAAGGTCTTCGTGGGAGTCAGAGTCACAGAGATTCAAGAGTTAACAGAAGCAGCAAGCTGGCGGTATGTGGACACCAAACACAACCCAGCTGACGTCATCACCCGGGGAATGTCCCTAGATGACCTCACCCGTCACAACATCTACAGTGACGGACCAGAGTTCCTCAAGCTCCCGGAAGAAGAGTGGCCTACGCCCACCCCACGGGAAGCGAGTAAAGAGGAGGCTGAAAACAAGAAACCTATGTTCTGTGGATTGAGCACAGTCGCCTCCACAGACCCCAACATAGATGATTGCCTCACCCTACAGAGTGCGCAGCTAAAGACATTCCTGTGGCACCACCCAGAGATTCAGCCCACCACTGACATTTCAGCAGCTGACTACGAAGAAGCAGAACTTCTTCTACTACAACGAGCCCAGAGAGACTCGTTCCCCGATGAGCTAGACTGTCTACAGGGAGGAAAGCCCGTCCCATCAGACAGCAAACTGCTCCACCTGGCACCCGAGAGTGATGCCCATAATCTCATCAGAGTGGGTGGTCGTCTGCGGAGAGCCCCCGACCTACCGGATGACGTTAAGTACCCGATAGTCTTGAACAGCCGACACAAGGTCACAGAACTGATCATAAAGAAATACGACGAGGATGTGCACCACGTAGGAGCAGAGAGAGTCTTCGCGGAGATCAGACGTCGCTATTGGATACTTCAAGGGAGAGAAGCAGTGCGACGCTTCCAGCGAACCTGTCTAGACTGCCGAAAGTGGCGCGCGCAGCCCAGCATACCCCGGCTGGCTGACCTACCTCCCTGTCGCCTCCGACTCGGCGACAAGCCCTTTCACTCCACAGGCATGGACTGTTTTGGCCCGTTGTATATAAAGAAAGGAAGAGGAACCGAGAAGCGGTGGGGTATTGTATTCAAATGCATGACCACCAGAGCGATACAACCATGAGCGCAGACTCATTCCTTATGGCCTTCCGAAGATTCACATCGCGGAAAGGAAAACCGTCTACAGTGTTGTCTGATCACGGGACAAACTTCAAAGGCGGAGAAAGAGAGCTGAGAGAGAGCTTCCAAGCTATGGGCCCAGAACTTAAGACCCACCTCGCTCCATCCCAGATTGACTTCCAGTTTAATCCCCCGAACGCACCCCACTTCGGTGGAACCTGGGAACGAGAAGTACGTTCTATAAAGACAGCCCTGTACGCCGTGCTTGGGGCCCAGACTGTGGCGGAAGAAGTCCTAATGACAGTCCTCACGGAGATCGAGGGAGTATTGAACTCCAAGCCCCTCGGTTACGTCTCAAGTGATGTAGCAGATGTCGACCCAGTCACCCCCAACACACTCTTGATGGGGCGGCTGGACCCCGCGCTACCCCAGACAATGTACAGGCCTGAAGAAGCGAACGGCCGAAGAATGTGGAGGTACAGTCAAGTACTGGCTGACAAGTTTTGGAATAGCTTCCTACTCCACTATCTACCGTCTCTACAGACCCGCCAGAAGTGGGTAAAAGAGAGAGACAATTTGACAGAAGGAACAGTCGTCATGATTATCGACCAGTCACTACCCAGAGCTATGTGGCCGGCTGGCCGCGTAAGCAAAGTGATCACCGGTGCCGATGGCAAGGTCCGAGCAGCTGAAGTGCTCGTCCAAGGGCGAACTTACACACGACCCGTGGCGAGGCTAATAGAACTGCCAAGACTCCCAGACACTATCGATGACGACCATGACCCCATGACTTTGTGAGTTGACTGACCCTTACAGCGGACCTTGAGTGGTAGACAGTGCGGTTAATCTGTCTCTGCTTAGCTAATTAGGTGGGACTAATTAGGGGGCGGCTATTGTGAAGGATCAGATTAAACCGAATATATATATTTATTTATGGATATATATTTAATAGTATTTGTATATCGTTTGATATCCCTTGTATATTCTTTGTACATATACACTGAATATCCCTTTAGTCTACTACAGCCCATAATAGTTCATTCTCTCATTGGACAAGAACCTGGCGCCAGCAGACAGGCCCCTTGAGTCAAGTTCAATAGTGCCGACGAACATGTCCCAACTAGCCCCGGTTCCGCGTAGGAATACGGCTACCGAAATACGAATGGTACTATTTGTTCACCGTGCATATAAATAGGGCGCAAGTAAAGTAGAACTTTCTTTTAGTCCATTAGTCCTTTACCCTCCAACCTAGTAACAGACGTGAAGCCTCACCCACGACCCACGTGTGGTGCAGTATGGCCTATTTTGGCCCCAGAATAGGCATTGAGACCTCGTGTAAATTCATAGCTGAATTGTCATAGTTTGGCACTGTACCGTCGAGTGGGACGTATTTCTATTAAGTAATAATAGTCTATTATGTATGGTGCAACGTTCGGTTAGAGTTCTAAAGTGAGCAGCACCCCCATCGTTTCCTCGCGTTATCTAGAGTCTTAACCAGGCTGGGCAGACCACGCGTGGTGCTTTCATCCGAGGAGTTCTGGGCGAGGACGAGTGGACCTGCACATTGGATTACCTACCCGGACGACTGCTGAGCCTATACGGCATGGAATATCTATTTGCTTTGGGTGCTTTGATTTGTGGAGCGGATAACAGCCAACGCCAGTGAGTGTTGGAATTACCCCCGAGAGGAGCCCAGGTGAGACGGCGCTCAACCCAGACCGAGGCCGCCTCGCTTCTCCTTCGTTGTGGACCTACAGCTACCGTCTACAAGAGGGCCCAAGTGTATTCATCTGTGGATCAAGATCCTGCGGGCACTGTTTTCTGTACCTGAATTCTCCCCAGGAATCGTTGGCCAGATGGGATGCAGCTGACGGCTCTCCAAACCCCCCCCCCCTTACTGACTTACAACCAGCAGGACCCCTTTAGTATCCCGCTATAATCCTTAAGTACCATCGCTATAGTTTCCCTAAAGAACCAGGTTGTATACTTGCTTCCTGCGTAACCAGAGATTGGACATTCAGTGTTGATTTGCCTACGAATACTCATTTGCCTTACAAGTGCATTCAAATTATAAATGTAATTAAGTGAATGTTGTATATACCTTTTGCTATATTAAACCTTCGGCTGTTATATTTGTGTGGACCTGGTTTCATATGTGGGAAAGTGTTCATCATACTTAGATATCGTGTACTGGATGGCCAGAAGTTAAAGTACATCAAGCGGTAGTGGTTTAATGATACCATACTTATCAATACAGTCAGGGAATTGTACCCCTCAGTTACAATATGCCTCTACACACATTATATTATACACACCATATTATATCTTGGTTCGGCAGCGCCTCTGTGAACAATCTCTCAGAGTTTGCTCCATCAATAAACGCGCATTTTGGCTGATAATGTTCCGTGGCCGGAGTCTCATTCAGGCCTAATTGTATTTAATTCAATTGTAATGTTATTACTGGGGTATCTAAAACATCACAATGTAGATCAGGGTTATCCACTGAAGCCATAATGACTCTGATCAGAACCACGGGCTCATGACGAGCGCACATGGCATTGTAGAGCGCAGAGTTGGCCTGCTGAAATTGATTTAATTTCAGTCATTACAGTGCTTAATGTCGGGTCATCTCTGTCAATGTGCTGGTTCTGTAGCAGGACTGGGTCAGTCAACATCCTTGGCTCCCGGCGCACCGAAGATTATACGTTCAAGTTCGGTTGGACCT
>NW_028172728.1:78348-101807 GCF_963971535.1 Notolepis coatsorum
TAAAGGCCCAGCCTCTACCTTGCATCATGGGGTGTGTGGTGAGTTTAAAGGCCCAGCCTCTACCTTGCATCATGGGGTGTGTGGTGAGTTTAAAGGCCCAGCCTCTACCTTGCATCATGGGGTGTGTGGTGAGTTTAAAGGCCCAGCCTCTACCTTGCATCATGGGGTGTGTGGTGAGTTTAAAGGCCTAGCCTCTACCTTGCATCATGGGGTGTGGTGAGTTTAAAGGCCCAGACTCTACCTTGCATCATGGGGTGTGTGGTGAGTTTAAAGGCCCAGCCTCTACCTTGCATCATGGGGTGTGTGGTGAGTTTAAAGGCCCAGCCTCTACCTTGCATCATGGAGTGTGTGGTGAGTTTAAAGGCCCAGCCTCTACCTTGCATCATGGGGTGTGTGGTGAGTTTAAAGGCCCAGCCTCTACCTTGCATCATGGGGTGTGTGGTGAGTTTAAAGGCCCAGCCTCTACCTTGCATCATGGGGTGTGTGGTGAGTTTAAAGGCCCAGCCTCTACCTTGCATCATGGGGTGTGTGGTGAGTTTAAAGGCCTAGCCTCTACCTTGCATCATGGTGTGTGGTGAGTTTAAAGGCCCAGCCTCTACCTTGCATCATGGGGTGTGTGGTGAGTTTAAAGGCCCAGCCTCTACCTTGCATCATGGGGTGTGTGGTGAGTTTAAAGGCCCAGCCTCTACCTTGCATCATGGGGTGTGTGGTGAGTTTAAAGGCCCAGCCTCTACCTTGCATCATGGGGTGTGTGGTGAGTTTAAAGGCCCAGCCTCTACCTTGCATCATGGGGTGTGTGGTGAGTTTAAAGGCCCAGCCTCTACCTTGCATCATGGGGTGTGTGGTGAGTTTAAAGGCCCAGCCTCTACCTTGCATCATGGGGTGTGTGGTGAGTTTAAAGGCCCAGCCTCTACCTTGCATCATGGGGTGTGTGGTGAGTTTAAAGGCCCAGCCTCTACCTTGCATCATGGCCTCCAGCTCGTCCGCCTGCCGGTGTTCGCACCCGGACCTCAGAGCGAGCAGGAACAGCGTCAGACACACGGAGCGCACGTCGCCTCCTTCCTCTTTGTCGGCGAACGCCTTCACCCGGTTCTTCAGGTCCCGCAGCCGGTGCCTCTGTGCCCGGCGGGTCAGCGAGAGCAGGTGCCGGCGAGGTCTCCCCCCTCTGTTGACCGGCGGGTCTCGGTGGGCCAGGCAGTGGGGTCTGAACTGGTCCAGTCTGACCCGCTCGCCGCAGCCTCCTCGGGGGCAGAGCAGCGGGAGAGAGTGCAGGGCCGCCAGGAAGGCCTCGGTCGGGCTCCTGAGGTTGGCGGGGGCGAAGGGCCGGGTGCAGGCGGGGCAGCGGGGCCCCACAGCGCTGCTGTGTTTCAGGATGCAGCCGCCGCAGAAGAGGTGTCCGCAGGGGGACTGGACGGGGTCGGAGAGCAGGTGGTCGCACACCAGGCAGGTGACGGAGCGCAGGAAGTCCACCGGGAGGTCCTCTGCGAGCAGCCTGGTGCTGAAAGGAGAGGAGAGGAGAGGAGAGGAGAGGAGAGGAGAGGAGAGGAGAGGAGAGGAGAGGAGAGGAGAGGAGGGGAGGGGAGAGGAGAGGAGAGGAGAGGAGAGGAGAGGAGAGGAGAGGAGAGGAGAGGAGAGAGGAGAGGAGAGGAGAGGAGAGGAGAGGAGAGGAGAGGAGAGGAGAGGAGAGGAGAGGAGAGGAGAGGAGAGGAGAGGAGAGGAGAGGAGAGGAGAGGAGAGGAGAGGAGAGGAGAGATGGGGAGGGGAGAGGAGAGATGGGGAGAGGAGAGATGGGGAGAGGAGAGGGGAGAGGAGAGGAGAGGAGAGGAGAGGAGAGGAGAGGAGAGGAGAGGAGAGGAGAGGAGAGGAGAGAGAGGAGAGGAGAGGTAGGAGAGGAGAGGAGGAGAGAGGAGAGGAGAGGAGAGGATAGGAGAGGAGAGGAGAGGAGAGGAGAGGAGAGGAGAGGAGAGGAGAGATGGGGAGGGGAGAGGAGAGATGGGGAGGGGAGAGGAGAGATGGGGAGAGGAGAGGAGAGATGGGGAGAGGAGAGATGGGGAGAGGAGAGGGGAGAGGAGAGGAGAGGAGAGGTAGGAAAGGAGAGGAGAGGAGAGGAGAGGAGAGGAGAGGAGAGGAGAGGAGAGGAGAGGAAGGAGAGGAGAGGAGAGGAGGAGAGATGAGAGGAGAGGAGAGAGAGGAGAGGAGAGAGAGGAGAGGAGAGGAGAGATGGGGAGAGGAGAGGAGAGATGGGGATAGGAGAGGAGAGGAGAGATGGGGAGAGGAGAGGAGAGGAGAGGAGAGGAGAGGAGAGGAGAGGAGAGGAGATGAGAGGAGAGGAGAGGAGAGATGGGGAGGGGAGAGGAGAGATGGGGAGAGGAGAGGGGAGAGGAGAGGAGAGATGGGGAGAGGAGAGGGGAGAGGAGAGGAGAGGAGAGGAGAGGAGAGGAGAGGAGAGGAGAGGAGAGGAGAGGAGAGGAGAGGAGAGGAGAGGAGAGGAGAGGAGAGGAGAGGAGAGATGGGGAGGGGAGAGGAGAGATGGGGAGAGGAGAGGGGAGAGGAGAGGAGAGATGGGGAGAGGAGAGGAGAGATGGGAGAGGTGAGGGGAGAGGAGAGGAGAGGAGAGGAGAGGAGAGGAGAGGAGAGGAGAGGAGAGGAGAGGAGAGGAGAGGAGAGGAGAGGAGAGGAGAGGAGAGGAGAGGAGAGGAGAGGAGAGGAGAGGTGGGGAGGGGAGAGGAGAGATGGGGAGAGGAGAGATGGGGAGAGGAGAGGAGAGATGGGGAGAGGAGAGGAGAGATGGGGAGAGGAGAGATGGGGAGAGGAGAGGGGAGAGGAGAGGAGAGGAGAGGAGAGGAGAGGAGAGGAGAGGAGAGGAGAGGAGAGGAGAGGAGAGGAGAGGAGAGGAGAGGAGAGGAGAGGAGAGGAGAGGAGAGGGGAGGAGAGATGGGGAGGGGAGAGGAGAGATGGGGAGAGAAGAGGGGAGAGGAGAGGAGAGATGGGGAGAGGAGAGGAGAGGAGAGGAGAGGAGAGGAGAGGAGAGGAGAGGAGAGGAGAGGAGAGGAGAGGAGAGATGGGGAGGGGAGAGGAGAGATGGGGAGACGAGAGGGGAGAGGAGAGGAGAGATGGGGAGAGGAGAGGAGAGGAGAGGAGAGGAGAGGAGAGGAGAGGAGAGGAGAGGAGAGATGGGGAGGGGAGAGGAGAGATGGGGAGAGGAGAGGAGAGATGGGGAGAGGAGAGATGGGGAGAGGAGAGGAGAGGAGAGGAGAGGAGAGGAGAGGAGAGGAGAGGAGAGGAGAGGAGAGGAGAGGAGAGGAGAGGAGAGGAGAGGAGAGGAGAGATGGGGAGAGGAGAGGAGACGAGAGGAGAGGAGAGGAGAGGAGAGGAGAGGAGAGGAGAGGAGAGGAGAGGAGAGGAGAGGAGAGGAGAGGAGAGGAGAGGAGAGGAGAGGAGAGGAGAGGAGAGGAGAGGCAAACTAATTTCAGTAACTTGGACACTTTATATGTCGTTGATATACAGTATAAATAATTTTGGCGCCAACACTGACCCCTGGGGGACACCACAAGCAATGTCCAAACACATTGAAGAGCAATCACCAAGTTTCACATACTGTTGTCTCTTATTTAGACTTTTGATCCAGTCTAGTACTACTCCCCTGATGCCATGGTTGATTGTGTCAAATGCGTTTTTTAAATCAATAAATACTCCAATTGCATATTGTTTTTTGTCTATGGCATTTGTGATTTCCTCTATTGTTTCTATTATTGCCGTTGATGACATTGATCTGTTTGCTCTGAACCCATAATTGGCTATCAGAGAGTAGTTGATGCTTATCTAAGAAAGCATCTAACCTGTTGTTAAAATGTTTTTCAATGATTTTGGAGAATTGTGGGAGTAAAGAGACAGGTCTGTAGTTTGTGAAGTGGTGTTTGCTCCCAGTTTTATACAGTGGTATGATTAAACTGAGTTAAACTGAGTGTAAGATATATAAATTAGTACTACTGGGTGTAGTGCTAATCAGCTGTATGTACTACAGAGTTGTAATAGTACAGCAGAGCCCCCTGCTGTACTCACTCTACACACACGATTGTGTGGCCAAGTTCAGCTCCAACTCCATAGTGAAGTTCGCAGACGACACGTGGTGGTGGGGCTGATCTCGGACAACGACGAGAAGGCCTACCGGGAGGAGGTTGAGGTACTGGAACGCTGGTGCCAGGACAACAGCCTGCTCCTGAACATTGGTAAAACCAAGGAGCTGATCGTGGATTATAGGAGAGGACAGCAGGAGACGCACACACCACTGATGATTAACGGGGCTACCGTGGACAGGGTGAGCAGCTTTAAGTACCTGGGGGTCCACATCTCAGAGGATCTGACATGGTCAACACACATAGACACAGTAGTAAAGAAGGCGAAACAGCGCCTCTACCACCTGAGACAGTTAAGGAAGTTCAGAGTATCGGGGAAGATACTCCAGTCCTTCTACTCAGGAGCGGTAGAGAGCATCCTGACCGGAAACATCACTGCCTGGTATGGAAACAGCACGGCACAGAGACAATGATGTCCGATGTAGCTGATGAACCGTACAAGTATGCTATCCTACTGAAGCACCTCAAGGTGCCCCGAGCGCACAATATAGCGCTGGCCTATGCCACCTCTACTACCCCATACACAGCGGCTCTAGCAGCACTCGACCAAAGATATGGACGCATATGGGACTACGTAATACAAGAGATAAGGCATATTGACCGCCTACCCCCAGCCACAGACAATCGCTCACTAGATGACCTGTCTATCAAGGTACAATCCCTGGTAGGGATGCTGGGGGCGCAAAGAGAAAAGGGTATGCACGAACTGTACGCGAACTCTAATGTCGAGAGGATTTTAGAGAAGCTTCCGCCCGCCCGACAAGAGCGCTTCAGGCGGCAAAGAGACCACCGTGATCCTAACGGTCCCGAGCCATCCCTCCTAGACCTAGCCGACTTCCTGGCGAGAGAAGTCAACAGCCTACGGTTGGATACGTTCATGCGGAGCACCCCAAGCTCCAGAGAGGGACCTAGGAGAGCAAACGATGGCCGAAGATTGGTGACCGTCATGCACCAATCAGAATCAGTACCGAGCAGCAAGAACCACAGTACCCCCTCGATGAAAGAGAAGTGGAAGATGGTGTGCCCGTACTGCGAAAAGGAACACTGGTTGTCACAATGTGACACATTCAAGAAGATGACCGCCGACGAGGTGAGTCAATGGATAAAGTCCAACCGACGCTGTTACCGATGTGCGCGCAGTCACATGGCAGCCGATTGCCGCTTAAAGAAGAGGTGTAGTCGGTGTGACGGAGCCCACCTAGATGTCCTACACGACAGTAACAGAAGAAAGCCTGCACCCTCAAGCAGCACAAAGGCAAGTGTTATGTACATTGACCCCGCCAGCAGCGGGGGCGCCCGGGTGCTCTTAAAGGTGGTCCGCGTAACACTGAGTTACCAAGACAAGGTCATGGACACTTACGCCGTCCTTGACGACGGGTCAGAGAAGACCCTTCTCCTCGCGTCCGCTGCGGCCCAGCTGGCAAAAACCAGATGACGATTCGGACAATAAGAAGAGATCTAAAGACGATAAAGGGCGAGAATGTCTCCTTCACTATCGCAGCAAGCGGGCAGCCAGAGAGACGGTATAGGATTACTAATGCTTTCACCAGCCAAGAAATAGGCCTGTCACAGTACACCTACCCCATCGCCAAGCTGATGGATAAATATGTGCACCTGCGTCAACTACCTATACCGCTCATAGACGGTGCCACACCGACCCTGCTGATAGGCTCCGACCATGCAGACCTCATAGTCCCGATAGACCGGGTCCATACAGGGCCCAGAGGCTGTCCTGCAGCAGTCGAGACCCTCCTAGGATGGACATTACAAGGCCCCCTCGCTAAGTCTCTTAACCGAACAGCAGCCACTAACTGCCTCCACTCCAGAGTGACAGAAGAAGACACCACCCTCCTACAGCATGTCGAGAGGCTATGGACACTAGAGACAATGCCCTTTAAGAACGAAAAGAAAGACATTCGTTCCAAGGAAGACATTTACGCTATAGCCCTCCTAGAGCAGGGGACAAAGAGAGTCAAAGTCAACGGAGTGATGAGATACGCAACTCCACTCCTGAGGCGAGAGGGTATGCCTACCTTCCACGCCCCAAAAGAAGCGACGGAGCAGTATCTATTGAACACAGAGCGGCGCCTAGCCAGAGACCCCGCTCAAGAGACGGTGTACCGCGCTGAGATTAACAAGCGAATCACAGCGGGACACATAAAGAAAACTGACTGGCGACGTCGTGCGCTGCTCCGCGCCTCCCTGATCAAAGGCGGCTTTGATCTCCGGTGGCGGGCCAGCAGCGACCCCCCAGTATTGCGCAGCCTCTCCCCAGAGGACAAGCCCCTGCTGCGGTTCCTATGGAGAGAGAGGATCGGGGATGAGCAACCAGCCATCTATCAATGGGAAGTCCTCCCTTTCGGAACCACATGCAGCCCATGCTGTGCTACGTTTGCACTGCAAAAACATGTCGCAGAGGACCCAGCAGCTGATGAAGAGGTCCGACAAAGTGTAGGAAATAGTTTCTACGTGGACAACTGTCTGCAAAGCGTCTCGACGCCAGAAGAAGCCGAGGCCCTTCTACTCAAGCTCCGCGCCTCCCTGATCAAAGGCGGCTTTGATCTCAGGCAGTGGGCCAGCAGCGACCCGCAAGTATTGCGCAGCCTCTCCCCCGAGGACAAGGCAGCAAGCAGCGAGACCTGGATGGCGACCATCCCAGGAGAAGCCCAAGAAATGACATTAGGACTAGTCTGGCGCTTCAAAACAGACTCGCTCCATTATAAACACACACCCCTGACCAAGGAGCAGGGAAGGTCGACTGCACTACCGACCACCAGACGGAGTGTATACAGAACACTCGCCAGACAATATGACCCGTTGGGATGTATTCTACCTTACACCACCAGGGCAAAGATGATTGTAAGAGCGTTATGGGACAAGGACCAGGGCTGGGACGACCCCATACCCGAACACCTTGCATCCACATGGAGAGAGTGGGAGACGGAACTCAGCTCACTCCCAGGTGTCAACATACGCCGCAGCTACTTCCCACCCACAGTGAGGCCGGAGACGTGCCAGATGGACCTGCACGTCTTCAGCGACGCCTCCGAAGTAGCCTACGGTTCGGTGGCCTACTTGCGTGCCCGAGAGGAGGGAGGAGAAATACATACTGCTTTCATCCTGGCTCGCTCAAGAATAGCCCCACGAAAGCAACAATCTATCCCGCGTCTAGAGCTCTGCGCAGCCCTAGCAGGAGCGCAACTCGCCACGTTAATCCAACGTGAACTCACCATTCCGGTGCAAAGAACAATCTTGTGGTCAGACTCCACGACAGTACTCACATGGATCCGGTCTGATTCGTGCAGATACAAGGTCTTCGTGGGAGTCAGAGTCACAGAGATTCAAGATTTAACAGAAGTAGCAAGCTGGAGGTATGTGGACACAAAACACAACCCAGCTGACGTCATCACCCGGGGAATGTCCCTGGATGACCTCACCCGTCACAACCTATACAGTGACGGGCCAGAGTTCCTCAAGCTCCCGGAAGAAGAGTGGCCTACACCCACCCCACGGGAAGCGAGTAAAGAGGAGGCCGAAAACAAGAAATCTATGTTCTGTGGATTGAACACACTCGTCTCCACAGACCCCGACATAGACGATTGCCTCACCCTAGAGAGTGCGCAGCTAAAGACATTCCTGTGGCACCACCCAGAGGTTCAGCTCACTACTGACATTACTGCAGCTGACTACGAAGAAGCAGAACTTCTTCTACTACAACGAGCCCAGAGAGACTCGTTCCCCGATGAGCTAGACTGTCTACAGGGAGCAAAGCCCGTCCCATCAGACAGCAGACTGCTCCACCTAGCCCCCGAGAGCGACGCCCATGGTCTCATCAGAGTGGGTGGTCGTCTGCGGAGAGCTCCAGACTTACCGGACGACGTCAAGTACCCGATAGTCTTAAACAGCCGACACAAGGTCACAGAGCTGATCATAAAGAAATACGACGAGGATGTGCATCACGCCGGGGCAGAGAGAGTCTTCACAGAGATCAGACGTCGTTATTGGATACTGCAAGGGAGAGAAGCAGTGCGGCGCTTCCAGCGAACCTGTCTAGACTGTCGTAAGTGGCGAGCGCAGCCCAGTATACCCCGGATGGCTGACCTACCTCCCTGTTGCCTCCGACTCGGCGACAAGCTTTTTCACTCCACCGGTATGGACTGTTTCGGCCCGCTGTATATAAAGAAAGGAAGAGGAACCGAGAAGCGGTGGGGTATTGTATTCAAATGCATGACCACCCGAGCGATGCATATAGAACTCCTTCCAACCATGAGCACAGACTCATTCCTTATGGCCTTCCGAAGATTCACATCGCGGAAAGGCAAACCGTCTATATTATTGTCTGATCACGGGACAAACTTCAAAGGCGGAGAAAGAGAGCTGAGAGAGAGCTTCCAAGCTATGGGCCCAGGACTTAAGACCCACCTCGCTCCATCCCAGATTGACTTCCAGTTTAATCCCCCGAACGCACCTCACTTCGGTGGAACTTGGGAACGAGAAGTACGTTCAATAAAGACAGCCCTGTACGCCGTGCTTGGGGCCCAGACCGTGGCGGAAGAAGTCCTAATGACAGTCCTCACGGAGATCGAGGGAGTATTGAACTCAAAGCCCCTCGGTTACGTCTCAAGTGATGTAGCAGATGTCGACCCAGTCACCCCCAACACACTCTTGATGGGGCGGCTGGACCCCGCGCTACCACAGACAATGTACAGGCCTGAAGAAGCGAACGGCCGAAGAATGTGGAGGTACAGTCAAGTATTGGCTGACAAGTTTTGGAACAGCTTCCTACTCCACTATCTACCGTCTCTACAGACCCGCCAGAAATGGGTGAAAGAGAGAGACAATTTGACAGAAGGAACAGTCGTCATGATTATCGACCAGTCACTACCCCGAGCTATGTGGCGGGCTGGCCGCGTAAGCAAAGTGATCACCAGTGCCGACGGAAAGGTCCGAGCAGCCGAAGTGCTCGTCCAAGGGCGGATCTACACCCGACCCGTGGCGAGGCTAATAGAACTGCCAAGGCTCCCCGATACTATCGATGACGACCATGACCCCATGACTTTGTGAACTGACCGACCCCTCACAACAGACATTGAGTAGTGGACAGTGCGGTTAATCTGTCTCTGCTTAGCTAATTAGGTGGGACTAATTAGGGGGCGGCTGTTACAAAGGATCAGATTAAACCGAATATATATATTTATTGATTGATATATATTGCATAGTATTTGTATATTGTTTGATATCCCTTGTATATTCCTTGTACATATACACGGAATATCCCTTTAGCCCAGACCATAATATTTCATTCTCCTATTGGACAGCGGTCCACAGGCGCCAGAGCCGTGCCTCCGGAGTCAGGTTCAAAGTCACCGTCAAGACATGTCTGTGCATGCCCGGCCTTGCCCAGGGATACGAGACAGAAATGTCGTTGGCACTAGTTTGTTCACCGTGCGTATAAATACGGCGCAGGTGAATACAGAAGCACTTAGTCTTACTTAGTCAGAAGTCAAGAGTTACCCAATAAGTTGAAGCCTCACCCACGATACAACGTGCGGTGAAGTATGGCCTGTTTGGCCCCAGAATAGAGCATTGAGACCGCGTGCGAATTAATAACTGAATTGTCAGAGTTTGGCGCTATACCGTCGAGTGCGACATATTTCTATTAAGTCATTAATAGTCTATTTGTGTATAGTGTATCGTGCGGCTAAAGTTCTACAGTGACCAGCATCACCAACGCTTCCTCGTATTAGCTAGAGTTCTTATCCAGGCTGGGCTGCTTTCATGGCGCTTTCACCCGAGGAGACCTAGACGAGAACCGTGTGGACATGTACACTGGATTAATCTACCCGACGACTACATAGCCCTTTGCGGCTGGATTATATTTGTTTTGGTCCTGTGATTTATGGAGCGGAGAATCGCCGACGCTTACACGTGTTGGATTTACCCCGAGAGGAGCCAAGTCGAGTCGGCGCCTCAGAGAGCCTGAGGCCGGCTAGCTTTCTTCACTGTGGAGCTACAGTCTACGGAGAACAGCTGTATTCGTCTGTGGATCAAGAGGCTATTGCACCGTCTCCTGTACTTGGAGTCTCCTTAGCCATCGTTGACCAGACTCTCTACTACCGACAGATCTTCTACCCCTGCTGGCTTACAACCAGGGGGACCCTTCCAGTATCTCCCGCTATATATTACTAGTGTACCATAGATATAATTCCCTAAGATTCAGGTTGTATAATTACCTCCTGCGTAACCAGAGAATGGACATTCATTGTTGATTTGCCTACGCACATTCCTTTGCCTTACAAGTGCACTCAAAGTATAATAGAGAAGTATTATGTACCTTTTGCTGCAATAAATACTTAAAGACAACTTTGTGTAGAACCGGTTCATTGTGGGAAGTGTTCATTATATTTAGATATCATGTACTGTATGGCCAGTAATTAAAGTACATAAAGCGGTAGTGGTTTAATGATACCATACTTATCAATACAGTCAGGGAATTGTACCCCTCAGTTACAGATACTATAGGCACTATACTGTAGATTGAGCCTATAGAGATACTATAGGTACCATGCTCTCTAGAGTGTGCTCACTCACTTGAGGTGGTCCGTGTGGGTGTCCATCTCCTGTAGTTTCAGATCTACTCTCTCAGACCTGGACCCATGTTTTCTTTGCTCTTCCCCCCCAGGCTCAGCTTGATCACACTCCCGGGGAGAGCCCCACCATCGCCCACCGTCGACCTCAGCGCAGCAACGGGCGGGCTCCCTGGCAGGGCTGTTTCCTCTGGCTGTGTGTCTCCGGGTGGAGGGGCCTCCTCCACGGACTTGACACTGAAAAGTTTGAACGTCCAGTGTGAGAGCGTGGAGTGGGGGTGGCAGAGCTCAGACGGCGTGGACGCTCGGGGGGCTTCTGTCTCTTGGCTTTCTCCCAACATCATGTAAGCTAGCTCCTAGGCCCTGGAGAGAGGAGAGGTAGAAGAGGGGAGGGGAGAGGAGAGGAGAGGAGAGGAGAGGAGAGGAGAGGAGAGGAGAGCAGAGGAGAGGAGAGGGGAGGAGAGGAGAGGAGAGGAGAGGAGAGGAGAGGAGAGGAGAGGAGAGGAGAGGAGAGGAGAGGAGAAGAGAGGAGAGGGGAAGGTAGAATAGGAGAGCAGAGGGTAGGAGAGGAGAGGAGAGGAGAGGAGAGGAGAGGAGAGGAGAGGAGAGGAGAGGAGAGGAGAGGAGAGGAGAGGAGAGGGGAAGGTAGAATATGGGAGGAGAGGAGAGGAGAGGAGAGGAGAGGAGAGGAGAGGAGAGGAGAGGAGAGGAGAGGAGAGGAGAGGGGAAGGTAGAAGGGGGAGGAGAGGAGAGGATAAGAGAGGAGAGGAGAGGATGGGAGAAGATAGGGGAAGGTAGAAGAGGGGAGGAGAGGAGAAGGTAGAAGAGGGGAGGAGAGGAGAGAAGAGGAAATGAGGAGAGGGGAAGGTAGGAGAGGAGATTAGAGGAGAGGAGATTAGATGAGAGGAGAGGAGAGGGGAGGAGAGGAGAGGAGAGGAGAGGAGAGGAGAGGAGAGGAGAGGAGAGGAGAGGAGAGGAGAGGAGAGGAGAGGTATGAGAGGAGAGGAGAAGAGAGGAGGGAAGAGGAGATGAGAGTGAGAGGAGAGGAGCGGTAGGAGGGGAGGGGAGAGGAGAGGAGAGGAGAGTAGAGGAGAGGTAGGAGGGGAGAGGGGAGGTAGGAGAAGAGGAGAGGAGAGGAGAGGAGAGGTAGGAGGGGAGAGGGGAGGTTGGAGGAGAGGAGAGGAGAGGAGAGGAGAGGAGAAGAGAGGAGAGGTAGGAGGGGAGAGGGGAGGTATGAGGAGAGGAGAGGAGAGGAGAGGAGAGGAGAGGAGAGGAGAGGAGAGGAGAGGAGAGGAGAGGAGAGGAGAGGAGAGGAGAGGAGAGGAGAGGAGAGGAGAGGAGAGGAGAGGAGAGGAGAGGAGGTGAAAGGTAGGAGGGGAGAGGGGAGGTAGGAGAGGAGAGGAGAGGAGAGGAGAGGAGAGGAGAGGAGAGGAGAGGAGAGGAGAGGAGAGGAGAGGAGAGGTAGGACGGGAGAGGAGAGGAGAGGAGAGGAGAGGAGAGGAGAGGAGAGGAGAGGAGAGGAGAGGAGAGGAGAGGGGAGGTAGGAGAGGAGAGGGTAGGAGAGGAGAGGAGAGGAGAGGAGAGGAGAGGAGAGGAGAGGAGAGGAGAGGAGAGGAGAGGAGAGGAGAGGAGAGGAGAGGAGAGGAGAGGAGAGGAGACAGGCAGAGATGATTTAAACTGCCCATGAGAAGCACATTAATGGGTATATAGAGCAGAGATTTAAAAGTATAAATCTGTAGATATTCTCATCGCCTTTTCACCATTGAGCCTGTGACTAAACCGAGTTTTACTTGATTCCTGTGGAATGTATACAGCGGGGGGCGGGGCGTAGGGGTGTAAAGTACTTGAGTAATTGTACTTCGTTACAATACTTAAGTACTGTTTTTGGGGATTTGTACTTTACTCGAGTATTATTAGGTTTGTATACTTTGTACTTTTACTCGATTACATTTCAGAGAAAAAAAACATACTTTTTACTCCTTACATTTAAAACGCAGACCTACAAAGTACAAAGTACAAATCTCGCAGCTCCAACCATTTTAATTAGTATATTTGTTTCTCTGGCCGAACTAACGTTAACGTTATTAACTTATTAATCCTGAGGCCACACTTTATTTAAAAACAGCCAATCAAATCCCCATCAATGTAAAATGAACCCGCCCATACCCATGCTGATTGGTCCTTGTGCAAGACTAGAACGCAGGGATCTTTGATTAAACACCTGCTATCAGAAGGATAGACAGTCAGAAAAAAAGTTTTTACTTTTACTTTTTAGTACATTTAAAAGTAGAAACTTTTTAACTTTTACTCAGGTGTGTTTTTAGCCAGATACTCTGACTTTTACTTGAGTACGATTTTGAGACGGTACCCATACTTTCACTTAGGTATAATTTCTGGGTACTTTTTACACCCCTGCTCATAACGCAAAGTTATGGACCAAACATTAGAACAAGAAACTGTTACATTAAAACAAACATTAATCGAGAAGTGTTCCAAACACGTCTATCCAGTTACATTGTTATATTATAGTTATATTGTTTTTTACACTGTTTTTTATTTTTCTCATATTTTTATATTCAGATCAAATTTTATTGCCCATATCTATGTATTTCTACTATTACCCTGCCCCCATACCTGTAAGATAAGATGAGATAAGATATTCCTTTATTGATCCCGTTGGGGGAAATCGGGCGTGATGGCAGCATGGGGGAGGGGGGGAGGGGAGGTACAGGTATAATAGTATATATATAATATAATATAATAAATATAGGCAATCAAAATATAATAAAGATACAAATAAACAGTGAAAACAATATAATTAAGTCTGAATATGAGAAAGTAAACAGTGTAATAAAAGGTGCAGATTAGGGTCTATGGGTATGGCCTAGGGATGCTCGATATTGGCATTTTTACCGATACCGATATACCGATATTGTCCAACTCTTAATTTCCGATACCGATATCAACCGATATTAACCGATACCGATATATGCAGGGTTTCTCCCCCCAAAAGAATTGAATAATTTCAGGTAATTAACATTACATATCTCTTGTTGTGGAATTAACACAACATTATGCATACTTTTGACAATAAATAAAATCAGAATTTGTTCTTAATTTGTGCTTGCCTGGGTAAATAAAGGTTATAGAAATGTAAAAAAAAAAAAAAAAAATTTGAAAACCGATACCGATATTTTCCGATATCACATTTTAATGCCGATATCGGCCGATAATATCGGTAGGACGATAATATCGGACATCCCTAGTATGGCCTACCAGTTATATATGATATGGGCAATAAAGAATTTGAATCTGAATATATACTATGAGTACAGTAAACAGTATACACAAGGTACCCTAACTGGCATGATGTACGTCAGGGCTATTCAACTAAATTGTTCAGGGGGCCACATTGTCAGAAACCCAAGGGGCCAGGGGCCGGCCGTGCTATGAATATATGTACACTTGACACAACACGCAACCACATTTTCACAACTTTTATTTAACTACATTGCAAAAGTAGTATACTTTTCAAAAAAAGTGCTTCATTTATGTGCCACATCTGCAACATCTCCTGCAGAAAGTGCTTCATTTATGACTGTGCAACAACTGCAACATCTCCTCTTCAACATTTCAATATAAAAATAAAATAAAAAACAAACAAGTGCATGATGTGCATCTGAACATTCTAACATCAACACTTGAACAAAAAAACACATTTATAGTGCAGCTGAGCTTATGAAAAAGTGCTTCATGTCTGTGCAACAACAGCAAATCACAGCATCTTATTAGCACTTATTGTCCACTCTTAACTCTCAAACATCAGGGGGGTGGGGGGCAGACAGGCCTAGCCTACATACCAGTGGAGGCTGCTGATCAAATTTTTAGGTGAAGCACAAATTATTATATTATATTATATATTAAATAATATTTTTAAAACATCCCCCACTGTGTGTCAGTGGTCAGTGGACACAGATGAAAACATATTAACATTAGGTGACAGCGGACCTGACCAGATGAAAACATATTAGGTGACAGCGCACCTGACCAGATGAAATCATATTAGGTGACAGCGCACCTGATCAGATCAAAACATTTTAGGTGACAGCGCACCTGACCAGATCAAAACATATTAGGTGAAGGTGACAAGGAAGCCACAGACTCATACCCCCCCGACACTCAACTAACCGCCTCGGACAGTCCTTCATACCAGTGGCCATCAGGCTCCACAACAGTGGGCAGCGACTGCTGCCAGACATCGACCTAGAACTAATAGGAACCCAAGTAGGACAATAACACTACCTTATGCATACTGCACCTTATGTGGATACTGTGATACTGTGAATAATGAATAATGTATATTTCAGTTAGTTAGATAGTAAATTATATTGACCTATTTGTTTACACTGCTTGTGTTGTTTTCACTACCTGTACCCCCCCCCTTCCCCCATGCTGCTATGATGCCTGAATTTCCCCAAGGGGATCAATAAAGGAATATCTTATCTTATCTTAAAAGGAAAGATGAAATTACCTACCTGGGTTCCATCCTATAGAGGCAAATCTTTCCTGTGACAAAATGGGATCCAATGTAATAAAACTAAGTCAACCAACGAACTAGATTCCTGTACCGGATCTCCTCTCTGGTAAACAAGAATACCTTGAAGACTCTAACAGGAGCACTCATTCAAGGGTACTACGACTATGCTTGCACCTCATGGTACCAAAGCACCTCAAAGGCACTAAAAACAAGATTACAAACATCACAAAACAAACTGGTCAGACTACTGCTTGACCTTACTCCTAAAACCCACCTCACCCCTGTCCACTTTGACAACCTAGGATGGCTTAGAGTAGACGACAGAGTACAGCAACTTGCAATGGGCCTGGTCTACAAGATACACTACACCACTAAGATACCCATGTGCATATCGAAATACTTTCCAAAGGTCAGTGAATACCACGACCACAACACCAGAGGGAGTTCCACAAATCATGTTCAACCCAGATAAAATAATAATAAAAAAAAAAAAAAAAAAAAAAAAAAAAAAAACGTTTTTTTTTAATAAAAGAAAATAGTCATAACTTAGAAATTAGATTGCATAGGTCTATGAATCGATATCGCGATTCTGTTTCAATTAATTGCCCAGCCCTACAGTGTGTACAGTAAGTTAGCTTGGTGATTATCATTGTGATGTAGGCTAAGCTGCCTAGCTACTGTTAGCATACAAGCACTGTAGCCTATACTTACTTTTTCATCCACAACGTTTTTTCTGATCCAGATGCATAAATCCACTTCTTCATGTTGCTCAGTTGCTGGTTTATACTTCGGTCCTAATGTTGGCGCAAAGTTTAATTTAGCCTGACTTGTTATAGCTGTACAGCTTACTAACTACTAAACAACAACTTTCTCATAGTCTCAACTTTCACATAGTCAAAATGGGTCCAGCTGCATGTGAGGAGGATAGGTTTAGCTCGGGCCAATCTCAAGTTTCTCAAGTTTCTTTATTAGTTGTCATACAGAAGTACAGAATACTTTTATACAAAATGCTTCTTTATGTTATATTTTGTATAAAAGTATTCTGTACTTCTGTATGACAACTAATAAAGAAACTTGAGAAACTTGAGATTGGCCCGAGCTAAACCTATCCTCCTCACATGCAGCTGGACCCATTTTGACTTTGCAATGCAGAAATCTCTGATTGGATTTGCAAGGCTGCCAATCATATTCAACCTCCGTGTATTGGATGTCAAGGGCTGTCAATCAATCAATCCTCCATTCAATGGCAAGAGTTTAACTGCACAGACCGTTCTTAGATGAAGTTAATAGCCTATTTTGATTCGCTGTTATTTATTATTTATTTAACAATGGGTCACACCTGTGAAGTTTTCTTCACGAATAATTACTGCAGGCAATACTGCAGTGCAGGCCTGCTCAGAGCTGTCAATTTTGGCCATTTTTGAAGAAAAAAAAATTCACTGGAATTTTTTTTACAGAGGAAAACATTTATAATAAAAAATAATAATAATAATAATTTAAAAAAAAATATATATATATAGTTTTTTTTTTTTTTTTTTTTATATATAGGTATATGTAAATTAATAATAATTATGAATTATGAGTGAATTTGTGTTTCACGTGTTGTCATAGAGAAACCTCCACTGCTACATACACACATCTAATGAGAGCGATTGCACTTCTTTGACTGGGCAATGGCAGAGAAAGAGGGTTCATAGGAAGTGAGGGCTACCCGCACACTAAAAACAGATTGGTCAAATTTGACCCAATTTGGGTTATTTTTGACCCAATTCACTGGTCAGAAAGGGCTAATAGTGGGTTAATTTGACCCATTATTATTGGTTATTTAATTTGACCCATAACATGGGTCAAATAAACCAATACTTTTGATACTTTTACTTTTACTTTTACTTTTACTTTTCCATTTTAAGGGTCAAAATAACCCAACCTCCAAGTTGATTTGACCCCATATTGGGTTATACCAACGACCCATTTTAAGGGTCAAAATAACCCAACTTCCAAGTTGATTTGACCCCATATTGGGTTATACCAACAACCCATTTTAAGGGTTAAAATAACCCAACTTCTAAGTTGATTTGACCCCATATTGGGTTATACAAACGACCCATTTTAAGGGTCAAAATAACCCAACCTCCTAGTTGATTTGACCCTGTATTGGGTTATACAAACGACCCATTTTAAGGGTCAAAATAGTTGCTTTGACTGAATCGTGGGTTACATCAAAAGGGTCAAATAGACCCTATTCACAGCAGCCATCTTGTGAGCCAGATTGACAACGATTGACCAACAGATGGACACAGCAACATGATTAGTTACACATGTGTCAGTCTGGTTCACAGGATGTAGGTTTACCCTGCTGTGTCAAGATGGCTGCTGTGAAAAGGGCCTATTAACACAACTGCTATAGTTAGTACACTACATTAGGTTGGCACAGATGCTTGATTGAAAGGTATAACAGTCTAAATGTGCTGAAATCAATGAAAAGAACAGACCAAGGCGTAGAATACATTTAACTTCAAAATGTATTACACTTGTTGCATACATGTCACAGCGTGTGGACATCAAAAAGTGCTTGTGCTGCTATAGTGCCCATGAAACACATCATGTCAAACTGATTTCCTGTTTAAATAATAAATAATACATATCGGTATGGTTTTGTACTGCTTTACTGCCCTGTTGGAACACTCCCCCAGATATTGATAGATCAAAACACATATATACTAAGGCTGTCAAAGTTAACGCGGTATTAACACGTTATCGCCCGATTCTATTAACACCACTATTTTTTTTAACTCACGATTAACTTTTAAGATTTTTTTTTACTAGACTATACTCAGGTGTATTATTGATGCTCTCATTGATACTATGTTTGTTTCTGAAGTGTGTGTGTGTGTGTGTGTGTGTGTGTGTGTGTGTGTGTGTGTGTGTGAGAGATATATATAGAGAGAGGGGGGTGAGAGAGAAGGGAAGGGGCAAGAGAGAAAGAGAGCTGGGAGAGTGTGTGTGAGAGAGAGAGGGGGGGTGTGTGTGATTACTCAGCCCTTGTGTGGGTGAATGTAACAAGTTTCTAACGTTTTATTTCCCCTATTATTTCATGTACACTTTATTCATTGTTTTAATGAATTTTCTTTCTTTTAAGTTATTTTGTGCATCACTCTGTTTTGAATTTGATGCAAATTTGCAATGCATGAGGGTCATCCTTTTGTGTTAAATGGCTGCATAACGAAAGCATTTGTTGACGCGCATGTTGATAAGACTATTAAAACTTGGAACTTGAAAAAGATCCGTAGAAAAAAGGTAGAAAAAAAGTTAACTATG
This sequence comes from Notolepis coatsorum, assembly GCF_963971535.1. Classification (NCBI taxonomy): domain Eukaryota; kingdom Metazoa; phylum Chordata; class Actinopteri; order Aulopiformes; family Paralepididae; genus Notolepis; species Notolepis coatsorum. The sequence continues at coordinate 96,927 of NW_028172728.1, forward strand.
GACAATCATGCGATTAATCGTGTTAAATATTTTAATCGATTGACAGCAGTAATATATACATATAGAAATACGGGACTTAGCGTCTACCCATCTCCCTCCTCCTCCATCTCTTCCCCCACCTTCCCTCCTCCTACTTCACCTCCTCACTATGCCACCTCCTCTCCTTATACTCCTCCTCCTCCTCTCCTCCACCTTCCCTCCTGCTACTTCACCTATTCTACCTCCTCCTCATTTGTAAGTTTTGCGTTACGTACGGCTGTCCTTAAGAATGCTACATGCTTGGACTCTGGTCCCTCAATATTATATATAACGTGCTGGAGAAACTCCCATGCATGAACACACTGCCTGGGGTACTTTATGTCAAATACATAAAATGCTTTAAAACACGTATCAACTGCCCCGAGCATTGTGCTTTCAGGGTGTGCCCGACCTGCATAGATCACGAATGCCTGAGCACAACATGTGTGTGGTTCTCTCAGCACCAAAACCGAGGGAGAGGGTCTTGCCTGCTGGAGGTACTCCACCATATTTGTCCCAACCTAAAACAAGCACATAAGCAAAGAAAGAATGTTAAATACAGGTGAATCTTGGGTTGACAGCAAATCATAAGCAAGATAACAGGTTTATACCAACTATACAAGGGAGCTAAATTAAACCAAGTTTTTTTTTCTCATGCCAATGGAATGTGCAATGACATTTTGGAGTGCTCAAAACAGTGGTTTTAACTCGTCTTTGTAAATGAGGGAAACCTCAATGCCTTTTCGAGTTTAAATAGAGGTTATGGGGGCCTGGGGGACTTTGGTTGTCAGACCTTGGCTTGGTGGTGCAACCAAACTCTGTGGGTGCAACCTATAGGCTCTCTGAAGCAGCAGATAGGCTCTCTGAAGCAGCAGATAGGCTCCCTGAAGCAGCAGATATGCTATCTGAAGCAGTTAGGCTCTCTGAAGCAGCAGTTAGGCTCTCTGAAGCAGCAGATAGGCTCTCTGAAGCAGCAGATAGGCTCTCTGAAGCAGCAGATAGGCTCTCTGAAGCAGCAGTTAGGCTCTCTGAAGCAGCAGATAGGCTCTCTGAAGCAGCAGATAGGCTCCCTGAAGCAGCAGATATGCTATCTGAAGCAGTTAGGCTCTCTGAAGCAGCAGTTAGGCTCTCTGAAGCAGCAGATAGGCTCTCTGAAGCAGCAGATAGGCTCTCTGAAGCAGCAGATAGGCTCTCTGAAGCAGCAGTTAGGCTCTCTGAAGCAGCAGATAGGCTCTCTGGAGCAGATAAGCTCTCTGAAGCAGCAGATAGGCTCTCTGAAGCAGCGGATAGGCTCTCTGAAGCAGCAGATAGGCTCTCTGAAGCAGCAGATAGGCTCTCTGAAGCAGCAGATAGTCTCTCTGAAGCAGTTAGGCTCTCTGAAGCAGCAGTTAGGCTCTCTGAAGCAGCAGATAGGCTCTCTGAAGCAGCAGATAGGCTCTCTGAAGCAGCAGTTAGGCTCTCTACAGCAGAGAGGCTCTCTGAAGCAGCAGATAGGCTCTCTGAAGCAGCAGATAGGCTCTCTGAAGCAGCAGATAGGCTCTCTGAAGCAGCAGACCCCTTGCAAATGCGCATTATATGGCTTTTTTTGCTTACCTTGCTTCCTCTAGAACTCCACCCCTCTTTTGCGAACTCCAAAAGCGGTACTGCTGGTTCTGGTGAGGGGAGGTACTGGTGGTTCGTGTGAGGGGAGGTACTGGTGGTTCTGGTGAGGGGAGGTACTGCTGGTTCTGGTGAGGGGAGGTACTGCTGTTTCTGGTGAGGGGAGGTACTGCTGGTTCTGGTGAAGGGAGGTGCTGGTTCTGGTGAGGGGAGGTACTGCTGGTTCTGGTGAGGGGAGGTACTGCTGGTTCTGGTGAGGGGGGTACTGGTGGTGCCTCCTCATCGATATCTTGATCTGAAAGACAAAGACAGAAAACAAAGAAAGACTTTTACAGTAATTTCAGTGCCATCCAATGCAGCAAACTCCAACACAGGACCAGGCTGGCAGGACCAGAGACCAGGACAAGAACAGGATGATAACCAAGATGAAGAACAGAATAATTTGTGTGTGCATGCATGTGTGTTGAAACCCTACTGAACAATACTGCTTAGTCATGGAAACATTTTCATGGTCAAGAAAGTACTAGCTCTTCAGCATTGAAAATATTAGCAGCCTGATTTGGTACATTAGGTGGCTGGGCCAGGGCCTGGTTGTCGTTATGTTCTCCTTGCAAGTGCTTTCTGTAAGACCGAATGAAAGAAAATGTTCTGCTACAAACTCCCTCACAACATTGGATATAAGTGGATGAAGCGTTTATATTGTGTGCTACTCGTAAATGTGAAAAGAGAGACTTGGCATCACCAGGAATTAGCCTTTTGCATTTAAAGCATGTAAACGCCATCTGCCTTGATATGTTAGAACTCTTAACTTAGTGATCACTTACAAATTCTCTGTAAAGTTTTGAGAACTTGAGCCGGGGGCCTATTTTGGGGATGAGGTTCCGGATTGTTTCGTCATCTAAAAGTTGAAACGCCTCCTCATCAATATCTTTATCTGAAAGACAAAAGACAGAAAACAAAGAAAGACTTTTACAGTCCAGGCAGCAAACTCCAACACAGGACCAGAGACCAGAACAAGAACAGGATGAGAACCAAGATGAAGAACAGAATAATGTGTGTGCATGTGTGTTGAAACCCTATACTGCTTAGTCATGGAAACATTTTCATGGTCAAGAAAGTAAAAATGCTCACCTTTAAAACTGTCTGTGAGCTCTGGCAATTGCCACTCAATAAATTTTTCTGTGACAAAGGTGTCCATCAAGACTGGCCTGAAACAAAAGAAAGCAATGTGGAAATGAACACATCTGCAATTAATTAATGCCTCATGCCCAAGTACTCAGCCATGTGTGTAACTAATCATGTTGCTGTGTCCATCTGTTGGTCAATCGTTGTCAATCTGGCTCACAAGATGGCTGCTGTGAATAGGGTCTATTTGACCCTTTTGATGTAACCCAAGATTCAGTCAAAGCAACTATTTTGACCCTTAAAATGGGTCGTTTGTATAACCCAATACGGGGTCAAATCAACTAGGAGGTTGGGTTATTTTGACCCTTAAAATGGGTCGTTTGTATAACCCAATATGGGGTCAAATCAACTTAGAAGTTGGGTTATTTTGACCCTTAAAATGGGTTGTTGGTATAACCCAATATGGGGTCAAATCAACTTGGAGTACTAGCTGACATAGCAGCCTAGAATATTTAGCACTGAATTCAGGTGTAAAAATCCTCACCACATGTCTGGCTTCTGCAGTCTACTGCTTAATTTAGTATAGGATGTTGTAAATTGATGCCCGAATCGCGGGACATTAGAGAGATGATGGAAAATGTAGACCTCAAAATGGCGCAAAATGGCTCTAAATCACAGTATGTAGCTAGCTAGCCAACCAGCTATGTCACCGCATTGAGAGGACAACAGCTTTATTACACACATATGGTTAATAAAGATATCAATCATATAACGTTACACAGCTATAGATAATCTCCAGTTAATCTGGTATCATTACAACCCAAAACACGGTAAAATTTGCAATAACAGTAACGTTACTAGTACTGGTTAACTAGGCCTAGCTACTAGCCAGAACCTTTGTAATACTCATAGACTTGGTCACTTTCGGTAGCATGCTTGAACGGTAATGATTTATGTGTCGTGTCGTGTCGTGTCGTGTGGCTTATTTATTAATAGAGGTTACCACATATTTTTACAAGGTTAGAGATGAACCGATTATAGAAATGAGTAGCTAAGTTGCAACTTGCGGTGGATAGCTAGCTCGCTAGCTAGCTGATGACGCGACAGATAGCTGTGAAGAGCTAGCTAATTTAGTTCCACAACGTTCACAGTGCATGGTTAACACGACGCAATATGTACAATGGATGGGTTGAGATATAAATACTGTGCTAACGAAACGAGATCTTACCTTGAGTCAGTGAAGTCTTTTCCGTGATCGTGAAGAGGGTTTGTTGGATCGTGTTGACTGTGAACGTGGGACCGTGTTGACTGTGAACATGACCGTCTGACTGACTGGAACATATAGTTCCCAGTGGGGGAGGGGTGTAGCTTTGCAGATCCCGGCGGAAACACCCAGCTCTCTGACCCAACACATGGGTTATGTCTCAGAAAATTTACCCATAATTATTATAACTCACAAATTGGGTCAAAATTGGGTCAAAATTAAATCTCAATAACCCAAATAATGGTTATGCTCAGAGAATTAACCCATAATTTTAACCCAACACGATTAACCAAGAAATTGGGTTATAGAATTGACCCATCTGTTTTTAGTGTGCGCAAACAGTGATGCAAATGCTCATTTGTCAAGGAGGCACGTTGCTTGTTTTAATGGCATTCATGTGAGAGAAACTGGATTCACAGGTGTATGTTGAGCCAAACATTGTTAGCACAGATATTGCCAGCGTTTTTATTTTGGGGAATGTCTTGACATGAATACACTTTATCCAAAATGTTGTGGTGGATTCATTCTCAAGTGCCTGCTTCAGAGCAGATGATGCTTGCATGTCAATTATTTCAAGTTGCAGGAGACCTTCATCAATGTGAAGTGATGCAAGGAACTCTTGTCCTTTTGTGGAAATAGCAGCTACATTGGCAAATGGGTTGCTCACAAAATGCATCAATTCTCTGGACATGTCAAATTCATCAAATCGACTTGCAAAGTTTTCCCTCAATTTATCAATGAAATCTGTCATTAATTGAGTGACTTTAGGCTCAATTGTGCGTGTTAACGTTGACAGGAAAAATATATATATAAAAAAAATATAAAAAAAAAAAAAAAAAAAAAAAAAAAAATTATTATCATGTAATCTTTGGCGG
>NW_028172727.1:7500-10863 GCF_963971535.1 Notolepis coatsorum
TAGTCGCAGTACCAAGTCAGTCCTTGCCCATGGTTGTGGTGCTTGATGGCTACTGGCAAAAAAGGACTGACTGAGGCGATTTGTAGGGTGTTGGGGTCGAGGGATGAGTCTACGGCTGAACGGGCTGCTCATAGAGAGGGTGGGTTGGGTTCTCCAGAGCTGTGTCAGGCTTGTTTCTCGCTCTCTCCTCTCTGCAAACACCTCCAGACTGCCCACTACAGAGCTAGCCTTCCTGGGCGGCCGGGTAGCGCAGCGGACTAAGCGTCTGTCTACCACCGCAGATACACTGGTATCGAATCCGGCTGTCAGCGGTGCCTCCGGCTTGGGCCAGTCGTCATACTGACACAATTGGCAGAGTCAGCAGGAGGGAAAGCCGGTGGGGTGGTATTCTGGTCGTTGTAAACAGCGACTCCTACAGGTCGGTCAGGGCGCCTGCACACAGCGAGGGAAGGAACTGGTGAAGGTAGTGTGATCCTCCCACGCGTTACACTTCACCCAATGAGAGTCCTCGCTGGCAGGTGAAAAGAGGTTGCTGGCTGTCTCCTATGTATCGGAGGAAGCATGTGATAGACTTCAGGGCTCCCTAGACCGACCAGTAGGGGGCACATGCGTGCAACGACCAGGAAGGGAAGGGGGGAATTGGCATAATGATAAAAGGATAAAAAAAAAGAGCTAGCCTTCCTCAGCAGCTTGTTCAGTTTGTTTGTGTTCCTTGAGTTGATGTTAGCACGGAGAATAGGAGGCCGATGGCTACTACAGACCGGTAAAAGGACTTGCAGCGGACAGCCTATACTGCAAGGAACTGAGCCCGCTTTGACCCTTCCTGTAGAGCAGTGGTCACCAACCCGTCGATCGCGATCGACTGGTCGATCTTTGAGACTTTCCCTGTAGATCTTTCCCTGCAAGTCCACATTACAGTTCTACTTTTCTTTTGATGTGAAAAGTGATGCTGCATAAGATGACTGCACTTAGCAGTGACTGAGAAAGTACACATTACAGTTCTACTTTGACAAACATATTTAGAATTAGCATTTTATAATGTTAATAATGAGAGTCCACATTACAGTTCTACTTTTGTTTTGATGTGAAAAGTGATGCTGCATAAGATGACTGCACTTAGCACTGACTGAGGCTACGTTTAGACGGAGAGAGTCTGAACAGAAACCGCAAAAGTCGTCTTACGGTTTCACTTTTAATTTTGCGTTTAGACTATCGTTTTGGGATGGAATTCTCCGTGCAGACGAGGCTGTAACGACTCCAGACGACTGAGCCCCGCTGTCACACGATTGGCGCATATGTCACATGACGTGCTGTGAAGACCCGCCCTACTCTGCCTCTGATTCGCAGACTGTGGGTGGGGAATGTGATTGGACCAAAGCAGAGTCACTCACAGACAGTGGGTCCAGTCACGCCGCGGGACAGATTCTTGTGTATTTAAAAGTACTGCCAATGTAGCCTTCAGGTGATCGCCATGGATAGAATCAGACATGCTTTGTTTACGCTTCTAGGCTACTGGCGCATGCCTGTGATGTAAGCAGTACACGCGACGAGAGCCTTGACAACCTTTCGTCATCGTTTTATGCAGTTTGACAGTTTAGATGAGACCGCAAAGGTTTACCGTTTCTAGGAATTCCACCCTGGAAGGTAGTCTCACTTTTTGCGGTTCACCCGTAAAAACACTGTTTCCGTATAAATGAAAGGCACATCCGAAAAAATATTTTTGCGGATTCACCTGTTAGCGTTTCCGTCTAAACGGGGCCTGAGAAAGTACACATTACAGTTCTACTTTATAAAATGCTAATTGTAAATATGTTTGTCAATGTTAATAATATGAGAAAGTCCACATTACAGTTCTACTTTGACGTTTTAATGTTGGACCAAATTAGAATACAGGCAAATAAAAGTAATTTAGTTTAAAGTACAATCTTGGTTATCTTTTTCCCCTCAACGCTTCAATAGGTAGATCTTGCCTTCACCAAAAAAAAAAGTGATCTTGGGCTTAAAAAGGTTGGTGACCACTGCTGTAGAGGGCCTCAGTGTTGTCTGGCCACCACCTCCTCCTCCTCCTCCTCCTCCTCCTCCTCCTCTCCTCCTCCTCCTCCTCCTCCTCCTCCTCTCGGACAGAGATGGGAGTCGGGGGGCCTCCTCTTCTTCTCCACCAGTAGTCCGCCACCAGCTCCTCGGTGTGGCTGATGTCAAGTTGGAGGTGGTCGTTGTTATCGCACCACCCTCCCTGCCTCCCTACCAAGCTCTCCACTCTGTTCCTCATTCCTCATCGTCGTCTGCGGTGTGTAGCTGACAATGAATGGAGGAGTCGTCAGAGAACCAGAGTTGAGGGGGAGTAGGAAAGGCGACAGCACAGTTCCTTGGGAGGGAGGGGGGGTATCTGTACACCCCCCCCCCCCCCCATCCTCTAAAATGTGTACTTAGGGAAATCAAAAAGGACTTACAGTAGGACAAATTACTTCCCTGACTGTGTATCTGTGTGGTGTGTGTGTGTGTGTGTGTGTGTGTGTGTGTGTGTGTGTGTGTGTGTGTGTGTGTGTGTGTGTGTGTGTGTGTGTGTGTGTGTGTGTGTGTGTGTGTGTGTGTGTGTGTGTGTGTGTGTGTGTGTGTGTGTGTGTGTGTGTGTGTGTGTGTGTGTGTGTGTTACCCTCGAGGCTAGTGTGTTTCACAGCACTGGCATTATGCACCTATCTTCCACCAGGCCAGTCCGTGTAATTGAATTGGACAGGGTGCTGGGAAACCGTTAAAACACACGGAGATAAAAAGATAAGAGTGGATGGAATGCAGCTGGTTTGATATAACGGGGGGGAAATGGCAGCACGCATCTGTTCATCTCTATACTACATACACAGAACTGGACAGCAATAGACAGCTCATCATTCACCAAAAAACAATTACCCCTCTCTCCCTCTCTCTCTCTCTCTCTCCCTCTCTGTCCATCCCCCGATCTCTGCTCTCTTTCCTCCATAAGCCCACCTCTTTCATTCAATCCAATCTGTCTTTTCCTGTCATTCATATGCTATCTCTCCCACCGCTCAATCTCTCTCTCCCTCTCTCTCTCCCTCCCTCTCTCTCTCTCTCTATCTCTCTATCTCTCTATCTCTCTATCTCTCTATCTCTCTCTCTCTCTCTCTCTCCCCCTCTCTCTCTCTCTCTCTCTCTCTCTCTCTCTCTCTCTCCCTCTCTCTCTCTCTCTCCCTCTCCCTCTCTCTCTCTCTCTCTCTCTCTCTCTCTCTCTCTAATGGAGGGGGTGAATGATAAACTTGTGTTTTGCAGCGAGCAGGGCTATAATTCCTCTCTCCCCTCTGTGGTATATAAGGCTAATTTACAGCTATGCAGAGGGCATTTCCTCTGCTA
>NW_028172726.1:0-1000 GCF_963971535.1 Notolepis coatsorum
TACCAGATTTGCAAATACAGTACTGTTTGTGATACAAAAAGAGTCCAGAAAAAGAGTGCTATATACATTTGACGAGAAACTGTACATTGGAGGAGGAGGTTGGGTAGGTGGGTGGGGTTGGGGGGGGGGGGCTGTACATTGGAGGTGGGGGGGGTAGGGGGGGGGGCACTGTACACTGGAATACTGACAAAGCCATACTTGGTAATTTACTGTACAACTGGGGTTGTGGCAGGTGAGATAGGAAAGATTGGGTTGAAGGAGGGAGGAGGGTGAGCTAGGAGGGGGATGGTTTATTTGAGTTAGGGAGGGCTGGGGGGTTTGAAGGGGGGAGGAGGTGAAGAGACAACGGGTGGTGACTGATTGATCAGGGGAGACAAAGGGATTGAGTGGGAAACAGGCATTTTGGGGTGGTGGTATGTTGGGGGGGGCATATAATCCACAGTAGTATAGACATATTAGCATAGTAGGTATTCGTATATGTATAGTAGCATAGTACATAGTAGTATAGACATATTAGCATAGTAGATAGTGGTATAGACATAGTAGCATAGTAGGTAGTAGTATAGCTATATAGCCACCTGACTGGTGGTTTCAGCTGTCCTGACTGTGATGGTTTCAGCTGTCCTGACTGTGATGGTTTCAGCTGTCTGTCCTGACTGTGGTGGTTTCAGCTGTCCTGACTGTGATGGTTTCAGCTGTCTGTCCTGACTGGTGGTTTCACTGTCTGTCCTGACTGTGGTGGTTTCAGCTGTCCTGACTGGTGAGGTTTCAGCTGTCCTGACTGTGGTGGTTCAGCTGTCCTGGACAGAGCAGGGCTGATGACGGCCGAAGGAGAGATGGTTTGGCTCGATCGCAGCAGACACTGTGGCCAGAGTCTACAATGGTTGGGGTTGGGGGGGGGGGGTCAGCGGCCAGGGCCACGCCCCCCTCAGGCTAGGAGGCCAAGGTTCTCTCTGTTACATCATTACCATATGAGTGTGTGTGTAAGTGGTATTCAGAT
>NW_028172725.1:0-7500 GCF_963971535.1 Notolepis coatsorum
CTAAGACGAAATATTTTGTCGTAACTTCGTTCGAGAATGAGACCCACTATATTATCTTATCTTATCATATCTTATCTTATAATGTCTTATAATGTCACACACATCCAAGAACTAAACAGTTTTACACACATTCATTTAGTTTGACAGTTATTGAGAGTATGATAGTTTGAATATAGATCTGATAGTTTGAATATAGCCACCAGTGACCATCAGGGACATTGAATCCTTGTGTTAATTACAGATCACTACTTTAGGGCTTGAATAGTCGCCTAATCGATCGAAAGGAACCGTAGTCGACTGCCAACCTCTTAGTCGAATGAAAAAATCATTCTTTCCAAAAGCAAAGAGGCCTAGAAGCGTGGATAACAAAAGGTTATCCTATAACCTAGTTATATGAATACTGGCAGAGCGTCTCGCTCTTTGCCATTATGAGATAACTCTTATCTCCTAGCACCTACTGTGCTCATGAACAAACAATTTGCACTCATGCACATGACCAGGCCACGCCCCCGCATCCTGCCATAAGACGCCGGACATGGTCACACTCTACCTTCCTCGGAAAAAAGTTTCCAACACTGAGAACCCAACCAAGGGACCTCAGGGCGCCAAGAGCAAGACGCTCTGCCAGTATTCATATAACTAGGTTATAGGATAACCTTTCGTTATATTATCATACTGGTCATCGCGTCTCGCTCTTTGCCATTATGAGATATGGGACAGAGCAGACGCGTGACCCGACAAGTGTACCCCCTGAGGGCCCGCAAGCCCCACCACCAGGGAGGAGGGGAGTCCCGTCCACCCGCCCGTCCTAACGAAGGGGGGGAGGCAGTCAACTCCACCAAAGTGCGGAAAAAGGGGGAACCAAAGACCCCTGAAAACGCACAGTACAGGCGGGACCACGTGTGACACAGCACCCAGTGGCACACACCCACACACCCCTGCTAGCCCACCAACTGGCGGGACGCAGGGGAGGTCCCAGACCTCAGAACCGCCTGGGAGACAGAACCCCCAGTCATGTCCATGAGGTAAAACTTAATGAAGGGACCCGGGGAGGACCAGGAGGCTGCAGCACAGATGTCCTTCACCTAGGCCCCCCCTAACAGGGCAGCAGCCCGAGGGGGGACCTGTCCAGCCAACGTGCAGCAAAAGGCAACACCCCCGCACAACCAATGTGACAGGTGCTGCTTGGACAGCGCCTCACCCGCGCAAGGGCCACCGTAACAAACAAACAGTTGAACGGAAGCCCTGAGAGCCCGAGTCCTGAGGTAAACCCCCCGGACAGGACACGACAGGTGAAGGCCCGCCTCCAACTACATAGCGTGAGGAGGCGGATGAAAACGCCTGAACCACAATATCCCTGGAGCGAAAGAGCTCCGGATATTCTTTGGCACGAAGACTGGATTAGGCCTCAGAGTCGCACCGCTATCGGCCGAATAGACAGGCACTCAGGCCGCACCGAGAGAGCTCACAGCTAAACCACGCGTTTTGCGGAGGTGATGGCCAAAATGAACACGGTCTTCAAGACAGCAGATCCAATGGCGCCTGCTCAAGAGGCTCAAATGGGGCCTCCGACAACCGGCCCAGGACCAGTTGGAGGTCCCACTCGGAGACAGAGAACGTTCCACAGGCTTGAGATGGCGAGCGCCAAGCAGGAATGTTCTATGAGAGGGTGGCTGAACAATGTTCCGCCTCCACACTCGACCATACGCCACTCCCCAGCGTAAGCCGTGGTAGAGGACGGAGCGTGCGCGTACCGGATAGCGTTAACCACAGAATAGTCAAGACGCATCCCCACCAGATTCACACTGTCAGCAGCCAAGCCTACAGGCTGCCCCAGAACAGGAGGCAGAACAGAGTTCCGCGTGCCTGAGAGAGGGCCCGCGGTGACCACGGAACAGGCCACAGCGGGGCCACCAAGAGCTGAATCAGGGCCGGGGACCACAAAGCTGAGCCCCGGCCCGGCGCGACCAGGACCAAGTCCTGCACTCCCGACGTACCCACCCCAACAGCTGAGCTATCAGGTGTAAGGGAGGGAATGCGTACAGAATCCCGGATGGCCACGGAATCGGTACCAGACCTGCCCGACTATGTCTGGACGTAGTCCCCACTCGTCAGGGTGAGGACCGCCCCGCGACATCACACCTGCACCCACATTCACCCTGCCGTGGATGTGGAGAGCCCTCAGGCAGAGCAGATGGAGAATGCCCATAGCCAGAGCCCGACCGCCGCCTGGTGCAGACAGGGGGAGCGCACTCCTCCCTGTCTGACAATATACGACGCTGACAACGTGTGGTTCCGTCCTGACCAAAACATGCTTTCCCACCACAAGGTGGTCAAGCCGTTTGAGGACCAGAAGGACTGCCTTCAATTCCAACACATTGAATGTAGCGCAGAATGGGCAGCATGGTCTTGCCAGCTGCCCCCTACTGCATTGGCCCGACACGTCCCCCCCCATCCCATGAGGGAGGCGTCGGTGAAGACTGTGACGTGTGACAGCCTGCTGCCCATGGGGACCCCGCAGGTGAGGGCACCAGACCCTCCCCAGAAGACGAGGTCCCCCAGTACTGACATGGGAACCTTCAGCCGCTTCCACATGTCTCACACCAGGTCCATTTCCATACTGGAAAAAACCACCTCTGTATCCTCCTCATGAAGAGGAGGCCAAGAGGGACCCCAGCAGTAAGCGCATCACGGACAGCGCCGTAACCGTCCTAGGACGGAACCTCCCGAGCGGGCCGCCCAACCACTCGCCGCCGCTCCGAGAGGGATGCCCATATAGACCTTGAGCTTAGAAAAAGCCCAAGTACTCCACCCGTTGACTGGGAAGAGGAGAACTCTACTTCCAGTCTACAGCAAAACCCAGGCTGGTGAGACACCACCTGCCTGGTATGAGACCTGGCGATCTACCCTGACCGGCCAAGGACCAGAACGTCGTCCAGGGCAGAATACAATTCGTAACCCCCGACGACGCAGAGGCCCCAGCGTGGTCTCCACGCACTTGGTGAAGATGCAGGGAGCCAGAGAGTAGCCGAACGGCAGCCTCTGGTACCTGTACGCTAAGCCCTGCAAAGGAAGCATAGGTAAGCCCTCGGATGGAAGATCGGGATGCGAATACGCATCCTACAGGTCTATGGAGGTGATCCAGTCCCCCACCTGACGTCTAACACGTGGGAGATGGTCAACATTCTGAACCTCCCATGGGACAGGTCTAGTATGGGTCTGACACCCCCCCCCCCCCCGATTTCTCAGGCACCAGAGAATACCGGGAGGAAACGCCACGCATCGCGTCCTCCTTTGGGACCACGACGATGGCTTGCTTTGCCAACAGAGATTGGATCTCGTCGGCCAGAGCTGTCACTGCTGTTGACCCTGACAATAGGGTCTGTACCAAACCTGAAAACGGAGGGTGGGGTTGTGCAAACTGCAACACAAGTCGCCGCCTCAGCGTTCTCTCCATCCACCTCGACATAATTATGGTACTGCTGTAGCCATATGTGATGATAATCCCAAGCGCACCCGCCGCCACTTGGCGCTGGTCTGCCAGGAACCGTAGATAGGCGGCCCGGTCCCACCCGCTGTGCGTTGCCAACCCTGGACTCGCCAACCACGCGAGCAGGGCGTCTTGTGGAGCTGGGATATCGCACCCTGACACTACCAACGAGGCAATCGCACCCAAGGGGGGACTCCGACAGAAAGGGCCGGTTTGATACGGGGGAAGCTGACATCACACTGGGTGACAAAAGCTCCCCCACTGAACACCTCACCGGCATGGATTGCTGAGGAACTGTTCTACAGCTGGACATGCAAGGCGTGAGGTCCCCACACACTGTAGCCCTGCAGTGATATTACTACCACCCAAATCACACGCGCCTGACTGACCACCGCCGGTCTTCCGGCCGTGGGAGGCACTAACGTGATACCCGGCCTGGCGAAGGCGGGCTGGGGGAACTCGGGCTGCGACCCACTGGGCCTCGAGTTCCCCCGCTGACAACCTTCATCGTTGACAGACACAACACCAGGCTCACCAAACACAGACGCAGAACGTGTGGCGTGGGAGCCGCTTGACAGCACAGCATTCTCACGGACATACCCAGGCCTAGCCAGCAACTGGTTGTCAGCCCCTATCCCCATGAGAAGCGAAAAGTGGGGCCGCTCATGCTTCACTGAAGGCACGCGGCCCACAGCCAAAGGGAACAAATCAGAGCCCGTATCCCGCTGGTGTTGGGGGGGGAGTGACCGGAGAGCGAGCTAGACACAGCTAGACAGCAACGGTTTTTAGGGCGTGCTCATCTAATGTAGCCGATCCCTCGGCCGCCAAGGCTGTCGGCCTTGTGATCACCTGTTGTCTTTGTGTCCAGGGTACCTCAGGCGGGGGAAACATGGCCGCTGGTTGGAGGCCTCGCCACAGCCACTGGTGAGGCCGCGCCCTCACCTCTGGCTGCGCGGCGTGAGGCGGTGTGGGACCTAGGTCAAATACCGCCCGCGCTCCTGCGGAAAGACCAAAGTCCCTCTGCGGAGAGGGGAGCCCTGAGGAGGGAAAAACCTTCTCTCCTCCTCAAGAGGAGACTGATCCAACCAAAGATGCCTGTGAACAAGCGTTGACAGCATCCTAGCCCTCCCTGCGGTTATAGCTTGCGGCTAGGTCAAAACTAATAACCTCAAAACCTTGCGCGATGTTCTGACGTCGACTGGCTCTAAGGCCCCACCACCCGACACCATTTTTGACAGAAAAAACAGCAATTCGAACAATGCCCATTGCCAGACGCTGCTAATTCTATACCGTGGCGGTATAGGCTTTTACAGCCCACAAGCCACCTGCCGGGCCGACTCGCCTCATGGCGTCGGCCGGGCGGGACACCATTCCACCATGTCAGAGGCAAAGGACTGATGCCACCTGCTTCACAAGCACGGAGCACCAGTGGTGGCTGCAGACAAAAGACTACTACTAGTGAAGCACTGCCTCACTAGTAGGTATGCAGCAACCTGTGGTGTGCACCCATGAAGGGGTAAATGAATAAATTTACGAAAACTCCACTAACACACTGCAGAATGGGCTAGCCCATACACACAATTGTTAAGGGGATGCAGACCAGAGAAAAACACCAGTCCCTCACACAATTCATAGATTCACAAAAAGCACACCAGCCCTGAAATGGTAAACAAGCCCCCGTCAAAACCCCCAACATTAGACACAGATTGACCGTCAGCATGAATGGTTAAGAGGAGAGAAGACCTTTTAGTAAAGACAGCCCTCGGCGGGGAACAAAGAACGGAGACCCAGCATTGTAGCATTAGCATTAGCCGCGCGCACTAGGATAGTTGGGAAAACACCCAAAACAGAGTCATGACGACCATGTTTCCCCAAATATTCTGCCCCTCGCGCCAATACTTCACACGGCTGTCTCACGGGACAACGAGCAGTATTACTCATGCTAGTATCAATGCCTGATAGCGCAGGCCCTACCTGTGCGCGACGTAGCTCGACTACTACCGTCGCGCGACGTCCCTCGATCCGCTGTCACGGGATGAGGAAACCCCAGGACAGGCCCGATGCGCTGTTAGGATGTGCCGAGAAGATTCCAGGGGCTGGTGAACCTCCGGCGAAAACCCAACATTGTGTAATTTCTCCCTGCGTTTCATAACAACTAGTTCACGGAGTGCACTGCAACGTCCATGTTGGAAACAAAAAAAGAGGAAGGTAGAGTGTGACCATGTCCGGCGTCTTATGGCAGGACGCGGGGGCGTGGCCTGGTTACGTGCATGAGTGCAAATTGTTTGTTCATGAGCACAGTAGGTGCTAGGAGATAAGAGTTATCTCATAATGGCAAAGAGCGAGACGCGATGACCAGTATGATAATATAACTCTAATGGCGCGCATACCAGCGAGGCTAACTGCCTAACGAAACAGGAACAGAGGCACTGAAAGAGGATTTCACCCGTCTAATGAACACACTAGACTAGACAAATATCAAGATGTATCCATCAGTGGACCAATTGCATGCTTTTGCAGAGGACAAGAAGCCTTCAGTCGACTCCTTCATACATTAAACACCCCCACAGCCCAAATGGAATGATACAAAAATTATAATAATAATAATATTTATAACTAAAGTGCCCTTTTGAGTGGCAAAAACGAGAGGACGTGCCCCATTGGCTGCCCTTCACATGGGAAAACATAGCAAGAAAATTAAATAACGTGTCTTAATGAGTTAGTGGATAAAATATGATGCAGCTTACTAGGGTAGGCTTTCCGAAAGTGGGTGCCATGATGACGACAGTCTAGGGGTGTTGCCAAATAGTTAAACCCTGCTTATTTTCAAGTTCAAGTTTCAAGTTTGTTATATCACATTATAAATATCACAATAAAATACACATACTTTACGGTGAAATGCTTGGTTCTGTATGAGCCCCTGAGAGTGTGCTTCATACAGTAAAAAAAGTAAGTAAGAAAGTAGTAAAAAGTAAGTTAAATAAAAGGTAAGTAAAGAGGAATATACAATATACATATATACAATATACAGTACAATATACGATCTAAAGTACAACCTAGGTACAGTCTACATACAGTGAGTAAAGAAATTGTAAACAGTGGGGTACAATGCAGAAAATGAGCTACAAAACTTTGAGGTAAGGTGCAATTGCAAATGAGGTATGAATGTAGTGCAAATCTCTTTAATAATAGATCAATATAATGTAGTGTTAAAGTGTCTAAAGTGAGTGTTAAGGTGAGTGTTTGTTTAAAAGTGAGTGTGTGCATGTGGATGTGTGTGCAATGAGTGTAGATGATGGGTTGTTACATAGAGTCATTGAGCATCCTGATGGCCTGGGGATAGAAGCTCCTTCTGAGTCTCTCTGTACTGGCCATGAGACTCCGGTAGCGCTTGCCTGACCGCAGCAGTTCAAAGAAGCAGTTGTTTGGGTGACTAGAGTCTTTGGTTATTATCTTAGCCTTGGCCCTGCAACGCTTGTAAATATCCTGGAGAGTGGGAAGCCCACCTCCAATTGTGTGTTCGGCTGAACGTGTTACTCTCTGTAGTCTGCTGCGTCGTGTGCAGTGCTATTCCAAAACCAGGAGGTGATATTGCAGGATGCTATTGTGCACGAGTAGAAGTTCTTAAGGATCTTCTGACTCACTTTGAACTTCCTTAGGCGCCTAAGGAAGTAGAGGCGCTGCCGTGCCTTCTTCACTACACTGTCTATGTGTGTGGTCCATGTCAAGTCCTCGGATATGTGGACTCCGAGGTACTTAAAACTGTTCACTCTCTCAACCGGTGCCCCGTCGATGCTGAGGGGGCTGTAGTCCCTGGCCCTGACCTCCTAAAGTCCACAATCATCTCTTTTGTTTTGCTGACGTTCAGGGAGAGGCTGTTCTCCCGGCACCACAGCGCCAGGTTTTCTACCTCTCCCAGGCCCTCTCGTCATTTGCAGAGATCAGGCCCACCACACCTGTGTCGTCAGCAAACTTGATGATTGTGTTGCTGTTCAAAACACATTATATGG
>NW_028172725.1:10000-15342 GCF_963971535.1 Notolepis coatsorum
GTGAGTGAGCGAGTGAGTGAGTGAGTGAGCGAGCGAGTTTGTGTGTGTGCGAGTGTGTTTTTGTGTGTGAGTATGTGTGTGTGTGTGTGTTTGTGTCTGAGCGTGTGTGTGTGAGCGTGTGTGAGCATGTGTGTGAGCGTGTGTGAGCATGTGTGTGTGTCTGTGAGCGTGTGTCTGTGTGTCTGTGTGTGTCTGTGTGTGTGTGTGTGTGTGTGTGTGTGCTGCTTGCATCTGCATTGCTCCAGCTGAGTGTCTCCATGTGACCTTGGCACTCAATAGCAAACCATGATGCCATTCAGAACCTTGGACAGCTGCCCACAAACCATGATGCCATTCAGATCCTTGGACAGCTCCTCACAAACCATGATGCCATTCAGAACCTTGGACAGCTCCCAACAAACCATGATGCCATTCAGAACCTTGGACAGCTCCCCACAAACCATGATGCCATTCAGAACCCTGGACAGCTCCCCACAAACGCACACACACAATTACAACCCATTTCTGCTGAATGTTGTATTGTAATGTTGAATGACGAGTATTACAGCACACGTTATTTTTTCCGCTTCAGAGAGGAATTATTTGGACATTTAAATATATTTTATCATTGTGAGCAGGTGCAACCTGGTTGAGAGAAACAAGGTTTGTGTTGCAGCCTATTAGTTTTCATCTGACAACAGTAAAGTAAGAATAGACTGCGTCGCAGCTGGATTGACGTAGGGCGGCTGGATGATGGTGCACTACGATAGTGACCACTCTGTGTTCATTTCTAAAGTATCTCAGGGTCATTTTGGTGCAAGAAAAAACAAAAGACAAAAACCCCTCAAGGGGAACAAAGTGGAAACGGAAGGAAGGAGAAACAGAAAAAGGAGTGATGGGTCTCTGCTGACAGTGACTGACACCTTCATCGTCAAGGTGAAGACCAAAAGACGACAGTGATGCCACGCTTATCGCTTATCGCCAAGGGTCTTTCTGATGTGGCCGTTCATTCGCTGTTCTTTTGTCCATTTGAGGTGAATTACAAGACGCTAGTATCATCCTTGTTATCTCTGCCCGTCCCCGAACATGTATTCTAAAACCCTATAGTCTGCTCTTCGCTGTCTCTCTATCTATGCAAATGTCTTATTGGGGGAATGATGGAGCCGTTTCACGTCAACCTCAAGCCTCCTAAACTTGTGGTTATTAACCGTCTGTAGTGTGGTAGTGAAAGGGTTAACCTTCTGTAGTGTGGTAGTGAAAGGTTAACCTTCTGTAGTGTGGTAGTGAAAGGGTAACCTTCTGTAGTGTGGTAGTGAAATGTTAACATTCTGTAGTGTGGTAGTGAAATGTTAACATTCTGTAGTGTGGTAGTGAAAGGTTAACCTTCTGTAGTGTGGTAGTGAAAGAGTTAACCGTCTGTAGTGTGGTATTGAAAGGTTAACCTTCTGTAGTGTGGTAGTGAAAGGGTTAACCTTCTGTAGTGTGGTTGTGAAAGGGTTAACCCTTTGTCGCATGGCAGTGAAATGGTTAAGGCAGGCCTGGACTGGCCATCTGGCATACCTGCCCGGTGGGCCGACGCATATTTGGGCCGTTATGATTTGATAAAAAAAAGAATAATAATTATATAACAAAAAACAAATTATTATTATTTTTTTTTTACTTTCTTTTTTTCATTTGGTCAACGACCGGCCCACTACTAGGCTGGGACAGCGGCCCATTGGTACTGACTGACACTGGGCTGGCCCAATCACATATCTTACTAAGCACCTCCCCGCCAGTCGTGCAGGTACATGACTGAGAGGGGGTCTGGTACATGACTGAGATGGGGCTGTGGTACATGACTGAGAGGGGGCTGTGGTACATGACTGAGAGGGGGCTGTGGTACATGACTGAGAGGGGGCTGTGGTACATGACTGAGAGGGGGCTGTGGTACATGACTGAGAGGGGGCTGTGGTACATGACTGAGAGGGGGCTGGTACATGACTGAGAGGGGGCTGGCTGGTACATGACTGAGAGGGGGCTGTCTGGTACATGACTGAGAGGGGGCTGGCTGGTACATGACTGAGAGGGGGCTGGTACATGATTGAGAGGGGGCTGGTACCATCTATTGGTACTGACACTGGGCTGGCCCAATCACATCTCTTACTAAGCACATGACTGAGAGGGGAGCTGGTACATGACTGAGATGGGGCTGTGGTACATGACTGAGAGGGGGCTGTGGTACATGACTGAGAGGGGGCTGTGGTACATGACTGAGATGGGGCTGTGGTACATGACTGAGAGGGGGCTGTGGTACATGACTGAGATGGGGCTGTGGTACATGACTGAGAGGGGGCTGTGGTACATGACTGAGATGGGGCTGTGGTACATGACTGAGAGGGGGCTGTGGTACATGACTGAGAGGGGGCTGTGGTAGATGACTGAGAGGGGGCTGTGGTACATGACTGAGAGGGGGCTGTGGTACATGACTGAGAGGGGGCTGGTACATGACTGAGAGGGGGCTGTGGTACATCACTGAGAGGGGGCTGGTACATGACTGAGAGGGGGCTGGTATACATGACTGAGAGGGGGCTGGTACATGACTGAGAGGGGGCTGGTATACAGGACTGAGAGGGGGCTGGTACATGACTGAGAGAGGACTGGTATACAGGACTGAAAGGGGGCTGGTATACATGACTGAGAGGAGGCTGGCTGGTACATGACTGAGAGGGGGCTGGTACATGACTGAGAGGGGCTGGCTGGTACATGACTGAGAGGGGGCTGGCTGGTACATGACTGAGAGGGGGCTGGCATGTATTGTGGATCATTGTAGGTCAAACCATTAAAAAGTTAATTTCCACAGCAGCCATTTTGGATTTTGGTCTCTCACAAATTTCCCCTGCCTTTTTTTAAAAATACACCCCGACTAAATTTGTTTATTAACCCTCCTAGATGACAAATCCATTGAGAAACGAAGTGCCACAGATGACCCAACTACTAAGTCCATATCGTGTCATCATAATATTATTTAAAAAATCATTAGGATAAGGGTTCCCTTGATAAAGATGCATGAAAAGGCTGTATAATATACAACACCTGTAGCTCAACTGCAAAAACTGCTTTTTTTATTTTATTAGATTTGTATTTGGAAATTAAAAACACATCATAAAAACAAATTATCTTGACCAATTTGTATTCCTGAGGATATCACCTAAAAGCATCCATTAACACTTATTTCCAAGGTGGTCCTCGATGGAAGACATAAAAACACAGCACATATAGCCTACTCAACTGCTAATTTTTGCTCAACTGCAAAAATGTATGCCTACTTATGTATTAGCCTACAGGGAAAAACACATTCACAACAGGCAGCAAAGTTTATTTTCAGCCAAGTATGGTAATAAGGTAACTATTAGGATATATATGGTATGGATTACTTACTCTTATAACTTATTACTATCTGTGGTAGCTCTAGTCTCCACCTACACAAATTGTTTTTGTGCTGTCCATTGATCATGCACCTTCACATGGTGCACATTAACTGTATGGTCAAACTCCCCAAACAAACAAGCACACCATTGATTTAATTGCCATATAAATCACATACAAAGATCTAACTATTACTCCTCTCTGAACATGAATATAAAACAAGAAGGTGATCTATTAACTGTGTAAACCTTATGAAATATTCATCATTGATATTTGAATACTTGAAATCTGTATGAACTGAGTAGTTAGTATCAAATGAAATAAGATGGAACAGCTCCATGCATTCATTGAATAAACAATTATTTGCTCATTACCAGTATGGTATTGTTTAAATTGTACAGCTTTTTGCACATCTTTGTCAGGGAATTCCAACAATTCTGGACCTGAATGTACCAGTTAATTGTAATCATCTCTCTCCTTATGTCTAGTCAAGCCAAGTTGTGGAGGAGAGAGACAGGGATGAACAGGCTATAGACTACTTTGCCATCCTGAGCCTGCTATGATGCAGATGTTTTTACATCACCACCCAAAACAAGATTCAGCCAAGAGTGAGTGAGTACACTGGTCCACTTGCACTGGTACACTTGTCCATGGCACTTACTACCTGCAGCTTTGTAGTGGTTTGGGTGAAATGGTAGGTACGCATATTTAAGGGAACCGCAAGGATGGTGTACTGGTGGGTGGTGTCCGACCGATTATTGTGGGCCGGTCTGGGCCAAAAATGCCAGGGCCGATTTTTGGTCCCATGTCCAGCCCTGGGTTAAGGTGAGCATGCACGCTGTCGGCTTGATGTAGTAGGGAGCTGATAATCTTCTTGTCGAGTAACTCTCTCTAGTAGTGTCACCGTGCAGTCACAGTGCATGCCTTGCAGACGCTGCGGCTATCAGACCATTATCTGCAAGCTTTCTTAATTATAAACAGAGAGAGGGGCATAGTTTTGATAGATACCGTATTGAACATAGAAATGGGTCATGGTGGAGATATCCATATCTGACGTGTATTTTCCAGCCTTTATGTGTGTTCTTTGGAGGGGTACTACCCCTTACGTGACTGCGGTTTGCAAGCCTTGCAAACCGCAGTCACGTACAGTAAGGGGCTAGAGGGGTACCAGAATAATTTGGTCAAAATTACATCTCGTTTTATTCCAGGACCGTAGCTATTGGCACATCAGATACACCAAGCCACCATTTTCAACGTATACAGGCCCTGGTCCTTGCTGTAGTAAAACAAAATTATTACAGCGTTCCTATATTTTCAATTCAATCAGCCGCACGTATATCTGACTGCATCTATACTTCAAACTATGCCTATTGACGAAGTGAGCGTTAATTATTGGAACGTTAATCTGAAAAGAGAGTTAAACTCTCTCAGGTAATTAAACTCCGCGCGCTCAACTGCGTGGCGACTGTCAACTTTAATAATCAAAAGCAAAACCAACACGAGCGTCACGCCGCGCCAAACTGCGCGCTTCTGCATGGGTCACATGAATAAATAAATAACGCACGTACATCCTCCGTTCCTTGGTGCTATGACTCTGAGAGCCAAACTGTGAAAACAAAGCGGGGCTCGTCGCAACTCACTTATGATGCTCCAAGGTGTTTTTATAATTGACAAATAATAGCAGTAGTATAGATACACCGTTTCGACCGACCCTTCCGGTCTTTTTTTCAAGTATAATTCGGTGAGACACTTTCTTTGTTGTCAACTTAATCACCACAACAAATATATATAATATAATATATAGGCAGGCGGCAGGCCTACGCGTTTTTAGAATATCAAAATAATAATAATAATGAGTGAAACGCACAGATACGGTTCCAAGCAGCAGCCCCGCGACACGGTAACCGTAAAACGGTACTCACTGATCCGCTTTCCTGACGTGGAGTCCCACCACG
>NW_028172724.1:0-2000 GCF_963971535.1 Notolepis coatsorum
CTTCCAAAGACCTTCTTGTATACAGAAATAAAGCATTTCACTTGGCCGACCGACAATTCGCCCCTCCTCATGACGTAACCATGGGTTAATACTTCCGCTTGTGCTTTATGTAAGCCACTAAATTAATAGCCCCCTACAGCTTGACCTATGTTTCCTTTTGAGAAAGTACCATTACGGCAAGTTTATGGAACAAAGTTAAACCCTTAAAAGCAACTTCCACTTTCGGGGGGGAAAGTGCGTAGGCGAGAGATGGGAACCAGGTCCCGGGGGGCTCTCTCTCTCTCTGTCTGTTCACCGTATAGCACCAGTGGAGTCTAGCAATCAGCAGACCCAGTCACGCTCCAGTAGATCGCTGTGACCTGCAGTCATCATTTCAACCCGGGGGTTAAGACGAGTGGAGCCTCCATGTGACATGATGACATAATAATAACACTAAGATGCACTTGTGTGTAAAGTACTAGTCTATACCTCGCACGTGCTGGATGTGTCTCGAGTTCATTGAGACTGACACACACACACACACACACACATTTGAAATGTTTATTTATGTCCACATACAAGTACAAGAAAGCCTCATACAAAGGACATAAACACTGCCAGTGCAGTCAGAAAGTATGAAAGAACAGCCAGTTACAAAGTGCATGGACGGCAGAACGCTGTTACACACACACACTCACACATGTGCAGATAAATCACGGCTCTCTCTCTCATCACTCGAGCCACATACTTGTCCTTGGGCAGAGAAACGACACCGGCATTCTTATAGGCGCGCTGTTTCTGCCAGAGCTTATCGTGAGGAGAGGGGAGAGAGTTTTTTATACGCATTGAGCGCTGAGCATCATGTTTTCTAATCCTCCCCCAGTGGGTCTCTGCCGTTCTCAGGTTCCATGGAATCCTCATAAAATGAGATCAATGTTAGGGTGCGTCCCAATCCCCCCCAACTAGAGGCTCCGTACCAAAATACCTGTGGGAACTGGGGCTACACACCCTGTGTCTTACAGTCGATATCTCTCGGAACAACGTGGTATCTTCTCAAAGTTGAAAAGAGTCCTGCAAACGTATCATGAAAGAGGAATACGGGCAGGCCCGTTTCTTGCCATATGCGGACTATGCGGTTGCAATGCATAGGGCCCCTGAAGCCACAGGGGGGGCCCCCTAAAATGCCATAAAGAAATTTTAAATAAATAAATAAAATAAAAGATATATATTCACTCAATACACTATATATATATATATATATATATATATATATATATATATATATATATATATATATATATATATATATATATATATATATATATATATATATATATATATATCCTGTAGGGATGTAACAAATCATCAGCTTAAAAAATGTAACCGATAGGCTACTGCTTA
This sequence comes from Notolepis coatsorum, assembly GCF_963971535.1. Classification (NCBI taxonomy): domain Eukaryota; kingdom Metazoa; phylum Chordata; class Actinopteri; order Aulopiformes; family Paralepididae; genus Notolepis; species Notolepis coatsorum. Next base: position 1,381 of record NW_028172724.1, read on the forward strand.
TGACCGCAAGTGGGCGTTTCTTTATAAAAGAAAATTAAAAGAAACATAAGTAGCTTAGTGACAAAAATGTAGTTGCATTTTCGAACTTTATTTAACTTTAACTTAAATAGTTCCATTTAAATTTCTATATTTTAAGTCAGAAATGTAAGGAAAATGCAATATCTGTCTCATTTATGTGCATTTGGAAGATTTTATAATGCAGATTCTGTAAATCCTGTAAGTAAGTTCAGGAGTTTCTTGATGTAGGGGAGCCCCAGTGTTTTTTTGTTTATTATCATTTTCTGTCATTGCTGGGATCAACTTGAGATGTTTGATTTGAATTTGTGAGAAGAGTTTTTTTCACAGATCTAGCCTCCTTTCCTCTTAAAGTGCACCAGATTGATGCATTTCAATGTTAAATGCATGCCCACCTTAAAGGGTTAGGAATCCCCCCACCATAGTTTCACAAAATAGGGCCCCCCAAACAACATTCCCCATAGGGCCCCCAAAAAGCTAGAAACGGCCCTGAGTACGGGAATCATAACATAAGCATGTTACGTTTATTTAACCTTTATTTAACCAGGCAGGTCAGTTATTAAGAACAAATTCTTATTTTCAATAATGGCCTGGCAAGAGGACAA
>NW_028172723.1:0-5000 GCF_963971535.1 Notolepis coatsorum
ACGCCTCAAGTGGAATAAACAAGGAACTAAAGATGATTATACCTATTTCTAGTGGACTAGTGCTTTGTTGGAGTAATAACGAAGTAAATATCACTGGACTGAGAGGTCTACCTCATAAACCAAAACCTGGATATCTCTACAAGGAGACAAAAAGAATTATACCAACGTCTAGTGGACTAGTGCTTTGTTGGAGTCATAACAGAGTAAGTACTATAAGAGGCCTACCAAAAACTGAATAATACTGACATTTTAGTCAGACATTTTAGCTAAAACACCTACAATTATAAACTGGATAGAAATCTTGGTTTGAACCAGACACCTCGGCAGACAACCAGAAGGACAGTTCTTGAACTCTTGGAACAATGGAAACAGGGCCACGCCGTCCCCCTGATTCAAATGCAAATGCGGACCAAACACACTCAAAGATCCCCTCTGTGCATTACCCTGAGCACACAAATGGCACAGAAAAGAAAAAGTTCAAAGAAGAATATTTAAGAGCAAGGCCAGATAAACTTTTTGCAGACCGGGAAAGCACTGGACGCGTATCCAACCTTATTTTCTACACTGAAAACATCACAGCATGGCACGTTGCCACACAAGAACACCATCCCTCTGAAACAAAAAGGGGAAATAAGACCTCACGTATACTGGAGATAGAGACAGATGAGAACCAAATGGTTGTACACTTCTACAATACAGGAACAGTAATGGTCCAGGGCAACATAAATTCCTTTGTAAAAGACTTCTCCAAAATCAAAGAGACTGCACTAAAAAGAAAACCATCTCCAGTGAAAACACCCCCACCAGCAAACAATTAAACAACACAGAAGACAACCTCAGTCATAACGGAACCAAACTGGGCCATGGAGATGAAGAAGAGGTTCTCACATATTGAGTTCATACAAGTGCAAATGGATAAAGCAAGAAAGAACTCCCCCCCACCCAGAACCATAGACACAGAGGAAGAGGCGGTGAAAAAAATCCAGAAAAACAATGAGGCTTTAAAGAAAATACTCACAGACTTGGAAGAGGGGTCAAAACTGACCAATCTGGAAATTAAAAAGCTCAAAGAAGAGGTGAAAACACTAACCGGCAAACTGGAAGAGACAAGAAGGCTGCAGCCCCAGAGAACGTCACCACAACAACAAGATCCAAATGTCAACCTACCAGCAGCACAAACCCAAGACACCCCGCCACCAACACACACCCAAGACACCCCAACATTAACACACATCCAAGACACCCCACCACCAACACACACCCAAGACACCCCGCCACCAACACACACCCAAGACACCCCAACATTAACACACATCCAAGACACCCCGCCACCAACACACACCCAAGACACCCCAACATTAACACACATCCAAGACACCCCGCCACCAACACACACCCAAGACACCCCAACATTAACACACACCCAAGACACCCCGCCACCAACACACACCCAAGACACCCCAACATTAACACACACCCAAGACACCCCGCCACCAACACACACCCAAGACACCCCAACATTAACACACACCCAAGACACCCCGCCACCAACACACACCCAAGACACCCCAACATTAACACACACCCAAGACACCCCGCCACCAACACACACCCAAGACACCCCAACATTAACACACACCCAAGACACCCCGCCACCAACACACACCCAAGACACCCCAACATTAACACACACCCAAGACACCCCAACATTAACACACACCCAAGACACCCCACCACCAACACACACCCACCAGATATCATGAAGGTCCACAAATCGTACTCCTCATGGACTCAAACGGGAGATACGTAGAGGAAGAAAAACTCTTCCCAACCACAGAGTTAAGAAACTATAGTGCCAGAATACCAATCGGGCTATAGAGCTACTGACAGGAGACATCCTGGGGTCCCCCAGCCACATCATAATACACACAGGCACAAACAACCTGAGAAGGCAGACAGGGGAGGAGGTGACCAAATCTGTCATGGAAGTAATCGAAAAAGCCACGTCAACATATCCCACCGCAAAAGTAGTAATCTCGGCACTGATACCCAGATGGGACTACCACCCAGACCTCATACAAAGTATTAATGCACACATCTCCAGAAACTGTGCAATGAAGAAACATTTCTACATGGCAGCTCACCCCACCCTAGACCTGTACAGCATGCATGACGATGTTCACATCCTCAAAAGAGCAGTCCCTAACCCTGAAAGACGTTGCACTAAACCGCAGCCCTACCACATCCTACAAGAGCAACAGAGAGATGAACACCCCACCCAGAGCTACACCCATAAGACCTGTTGCACCTAGAGAACAACAGGCTACAACCAGAGATGGAAAGAAAATAGTATGGAAGCATTCCAAACCGCTATCAAGCTACAAAATGTACAATCAAAATTAGACCAATTCCTGGAAAAAAACTAGAGGTGGGCATAGATTAAATTTTTTAATCTAGATTAATCTATCTGCAATCCTGGATTTAATCTAGATTAATCTAGATTAAAATGGCTCAAAAAAAAAAAAAAAAATGCCGAAGGCATTCAAAATATGTGTGTTCTACCCAAATAATGACCAGAAGTAAGTCCTTACTTTTTCTTTCCTCCTTATGTTTCTCAGGCCAGGTAGCCCATTACACCATGAGCCCATCTCCCGTTTCCAAAATGCATTACAGACTGTTTGAAAAAGCTGTTTTGCTATGATAATTGGTAATGAAATATCAAAATAATGTTCAATAAGATGTACTTGTGTTTAATAAGTTGTTTTATTCAGAAGTTAACACAAATAAATAATATTACCAGTACAGTACAGTATCTAGCACTCTCAGGAGCAAAACAGAAAGAATCATTTCAAACTTGAACTATGTGACATGGCTTGAATCAACTGCTCCAGTGGAGTTGCTCAGTGGCCAATGGTGTCAACTGTGGTTGTACTGGGCAGCTCCCAGGTGTGAATGGAACTGTGTGAATGTAAAGCAGGGCGTTCCTGAAAAAGAGCATCTGTGCTCAGCGAACCTACCCTGGGTAAATAAAGGTAAAAAAAAAAAAAAAAAAAATTAGATTAATGCGTTAATTATATTATCGCGCGATACTAGTATAGCGTTAACGCAGCACGTTAACACCGTTAACGGCCCAGCTCTAAAAAAAACACAACAGCAAAAGCGTAAACGGGGCGGTAGAAAACCTCAACAACATATTCTACATTACAGCTTCCTTATCCAACCTAAAGGCCTCAAATAGGAAAGTGAGAAAAAATTTAAAGATGCATGACAAATGGTATGATAACGATTGTATAAATCTCAGAAAGAAATTAAGGAACCTATTCAACCAAAAACACAGACAACCAGAACACACGTCTCCAATACAGTGAAACACTGAAACACTACAAAAACACAGTCAGAAAAAAAGGGACCAACACGTTAGAAACCAGCTACAAGAAATAGAGGAATCCATAAAAACAAACAACTTCTGGGAAAACTGGAACAAACTAAACAAACAACACCACGAGGAGCTACCCATCCAAAATGGAGATGTATGGGTAAACCACTTCTCCAATCTCTTTAGCCCAATACAAAATAATGAACAGCAAAAACACATACAAGATAAACTACAAAGCCTAGAGTCAACCATAAAAGACTACCAGAACCCGCTAGACTCCCCATTTACACTACAAGAACTAAATGAAATGATCAAATTCACAGACTCCAAATTCCAATTGGCTATACTAAAACTCCTTAACATTGTCTTTAGCTCCGGGATCTTCCCCAATATTTGGAACCAAGGACTCATAACACCGCTCCACAAAAAGGGAGACAAATCTGACCCAAACAATTACCGTGGGATCTGTGTCAACAGCAACCTTGGGAAAATCCTCTGCATGATCATCAACCACAGACTCATACATTTCCTCACAAACAACAATACCTTGAGCAAATCACAGATTGGCTTCCTACCAAATCACCGTACAACAGACCATATTCTCACCCTCAGCACCGTAATCGACAGCAAAGTATACTCCTGTTTCGTTGACTTCCAAAAAGCATTTGACTCAATTTGGCACGAGGGTCTGCTGTACAAACTGTTAGATAGTGGCATTGGAGGGAAAACCTACGACCTCATAAAGTCATTGTACACCAACAACACATGTGCTGTGAGGGTTGAGGAAAAACACACAGACTTCTTTCCTCAACGCCATGGGGTTAGACAGGGGTGCAGTTTGAGTCCAACCCTCTTCAACATATACATAAATATATGTATTATATAGTAACAGTGTATTGCACTACCAAAGCATGTCATATATGCTCTGTAAATAACTATGTACAGATACGGAGATGTCCCACCATGTTACCTGTTACCTGTTTATTGCACAATGTTTTTTTTTTATTGGATTCTATTATATGTTGTACCACTGTATTGCACATCGTTGCGGGCAAGACCACCCGCATTTCATTGTATACTTGTATGCCGTGACAAATAAAACTCTTGACTTGATAAATTAACTGGCAAAAACATTGGAACAAACTGCAGCACCTGGCCTCCCCCTAGCAAACACAGAAGTCAAATGCCTACTGTTTGCAGATGACCTGGTGCTGCTGTCTCCAACAAAAGAGGGGCTACAGCAGCACCTTGACCTTCTGCACAAATTCTCCCAGACATGGGCACTGACAGTAAATCTAAACAAAACTAAAATTATGATATTCTAAAAAAGGCACAGCCTACAACAACAAAAACACAAATTCCTCCTAGACACAATTTCCCTAGAACACACAAAAAACTACACCTATCTCGGCCTAAACATCAGTGCTACAGGGAACTTCAACCAAGCTGTAAACGACCTGAGAGACAAAGCAAGAAGGGCTTTTTATGCCATCAAAAGGAACATCAAGTTAGACATTCCAATCAAAATCTGGCTCAAAATACTAGACTCTGTCATATAACCGATTTCCCTATATGGTTGCAAAGTCTGGGGCCCACTTGCAAACCAAGACTTCACCAAATGGGA
>NW_028172723.1:10000-18420 GCF_963971535.1 Notolepis coatsorum
AGTACTAACTAACTAATTCCTGATGTTTGGAATGAAGGACTCATAACCCCAATATTCAAGAGTGGAGATAAATATGACCCAAAAAACTATAGAGGTATCTGTGTGATGAGTAATTTGGGCACACTTCTATGTAGTATCATCAACACCAGACTCATAGAATTCCTTACGGAACACAGTGTTCTAAGTAAAGCTGCTGATTGAAGTGAAGCACTGAGGGGAGAATGTGCTGATCGTCAGCAAAGAGAGAGAGAGAGAGAGAGAGAGAGAGAGAGAGAGAGAGAGAGAGAGAGAGAGAGAGAGAGAGAGAGAGAGAGAGAGAGAGAGAGAGAGAGAGAGAGAGGAGCAGAGAGCAGGTAACAAACGGAGAAAAACTAAAAAGGACCACTGGTTTGACAAAGAATGTAAAGTTCTTAGAACACAGTTAGGAAGAATATCAAACCAGAAACACGTAAACCCACACAATGATACCTTACGCCTCCAATACTGTGAAACACTATAAAAAGACCATCAGAATTAAAAGGAACAAACACGTAAATAAACAGTTATGCAAAATAGAGGACTCTTTAAGCTCTAACTCCTTCTGCGACCACTGGAACTCATTGAATAAAGATACGCCGGAAGAAATGGCTATTCAAAATGGTGATGTTTGGACAAACCACTTCACATCACTCTTTGCAACTGTACCCCTGAATACAAAAACGGAAACCAGCCAGATATGTGAAAAGTTACAAAAATGGGGAGATATCATGAAGGATAATCAAAACCCTCTAGACTTCCTAATCACTGAACAAGAGCTGAAAACTCCAGTGCCTTAAAGCTAGAAAGGCCTGTGGTACAGATGGCATATTGAACGAAATTAAACACGGCTCTGAACAATTCCAACTGGCTATTTTAAAATTATTCAATTTTACACTAAATTTAGGCTATTTTCCTGATGTTTGGAATGAAGGACTCATAACCCCAATATTCAAGAGTGGAGATAAATATGACCCAAAAAACTATAGAGGTATCTGTGTGATGAGTAATTTGGGCACACTTCTATGTAGTATCATCAACACCAGACTCATAGAATTCCTTACGAAACACAGTGTTCTAAGTAAAGCCAAATTGGATTCTTACCAAATTATCGTACCTCTGACCATACACTCTTAAAACCTTAATTGACATTCACGTGAAACAGAACAAAAACTAAATATATTCCTGCTTTGTCGATTTTGAAAAAGCTTTTGATTCAATTTGGCACAAAGGTCTCTTCTTCAAGATTCTAGAAAGTGGTGTTGGAACAAAATACATATGATTTGATCAAATCCATGTACACAAAAAACAGATGTGCTGTTAGAATTGGCAATAAAAGAACACATTTCTTCACCCAGGGTCGCGGAGTCCGCCAGGGGTGCAATTTAAGCCCAACGTTATTTATATACATAAATGAATTAGCAAAGTTATTAGAACTTTCTACTGCACCCGGTCTGACTTTGCACGATACCAAAGTAAAATAGTTGATGTATGCAGATGATCTGGTTCTGCTGTCAGCCACTAAAGAGGGTCTACAACAGAACCTAGACATCCTCCACCAGTTCTGCCAGACATGGTCTCTGAACGTAAACATGAAGAAGACTAAAGTCATGGTCTTTCAAAGGAGACACGGGTCTCAGAGTTCACATAATACATTTAAATTAGGCACACACATATTAGAAAACACAAAAAGTTACCCATATTTGGGATTGAAAATAAATCATAATGGTAACTTCAACATGGCTGTGAATGAACTGAAGGAGAAGGGAAGAAGGGCTTTTTATGCCATCAAAAGGAAAATTCCAATTGAAATCCCAATTAGGACCTGCCTCAAAATTCTAAATTCTGTAATAAATCCAATAATATTATATGGCGGTGAAGTGGGGGGTCCATTAACTAACCAAGACTTCCCAAAATGGGAAAAACATCCATTAGAAGTACTGCATGCAGAATTGTGCAAAAACCTACTTAGGGTTCACAGACACACTGCCAATAATGCATGCAGGGCAGAACTTGGCCAATACCCTCTAATTATTAAAATTCAAAAGCGAGCCATCAAATTGTATACACACCTCCAATCAAGTGACCCCCAATCCTACCACTACAAAGCCCTTCAGAGCCAAGAGATGAACCCAGATAAGAGTCCCCTCTGCCAGCTAGTCAGAAATCTCTGCCCACAAACACCAGGGCCCTCATGCATCAACGTGTTCTACGCACAGATCTGTGCGTAACCCGTGCGTACGATCATTTCTAAGCAAAGAGTGGGATTCATCAATTTGAACTTGAACTTGACTTCGTGCGTACATCTACGCACAGGTCAGACCTGGCGTACCTAGCTCCCAGTGGTAGAATACATTATTACAACAAGGAAATGAGCTTCTGTGCATAATAACACTGGATGTTCTGTATGAACCGTAGTTCATTATAGTTCATTGTAAGATAGCAACAGTAGTGTAATTATGGTCAAAACCCTATAAATAGCATTTGGAATAATAGATCTTTCTCTCAGAATGAATGCAGCATGGTTTATATAGCGTTATCGGAATATACGGGGTGTAGGCTACTGACTGACTGCGCTCCGCGTAGCTTGATTGATTGATTGATTGAAAAGTTTATTAACAGATTGCAGAATGGGTACAGTACAGTACAGCTCAGTACATACAATTGTTAATTGGGGATGCAGACCAACTTTCGTCCTGTTTACATCAGGGTCCCCCATTTTCAATTCATCATAAATCATAAAGCTCAACTCGTTATTATTTTGCGCACAGACCGCCGAAACACGGGAACGTTTTGATTATATTTAAAAGGCTTTACGTTAAACGAAACAAGTGGAATTTCGAAGCTGTAAGCAGAATAAGTCATATGAATATAGTGTTCTTCCTCCTTTTTACTGTACAAGAAAGAATAGAAAACGCATTGCAATGACACCATGCAGATAGTGGACAGACTATATGATGGGATTCAAGTTCGCGTTTTTGTTGCTCATAGGCATGCTGTCAGAGTATGATATCTTAATCAAACATTCTAGAACATTTGTCGTCACAGATCATGTCCTAATGGAACATAGGCTATGGCATGGATCGTGATATTGTGTGGACTGTTATTATTACTGTACGGCGGTACCACCCATTGTGACAGCAGCCTTGAGTCCCGCACACAAACATGATGGAATTCAAGTTCATGTATTGAAAGGCAGGATACATCATACATGCAGTGAGATTCATTGTTCTTGTATATGCTCTCGTATTATATTGTTTATATAGGCTACCCAATACTGACATCAAAATAGATTGTAGTATGCCTCTAGAAATCATATGCAGCAGGTAGAAAATTGACGGGAGATCCATCGCGATTTGGAATAGAATTGAGGAGAACTTTAATCCGTGGGTATTAATCAAACAACACGGGAAAAGGCAGTCATATTCCAGCGCGGTCTTTATTAGCCGACAACAAAATAGATGCCTCTAAAAATCATATAGCCAATCGAACACAACTAATAAAGGCATTCATATTACAGCACGGTTATAATGACACACAACCAACGCCAAACAGTGGTCAACGAACGGTCTTTATTAGTATTTTGAGCTGTCCAGGCAGAATTGCAGCAATGGTCTTAGGGAGCCGTTGATATCTGACATCACCGTTTACGAGTCCGCCTTTTATTTATCCCATAATACGCGATAGTGTCTTCTTGGTTCGACAGCAGTGAACAATCTTCGTGGAGTTTCTCAGAGTCCCGCTCGGGTCAGTCCATTATTTCACATCCCATGGGGGGTGTTTCCTCATTTTCATGACCATATATGGATAATCATGCACGAGCATTGACGGTAGAACAAAGTGGTATTCATCAACACGGAGGACCATAGAGCCTGCGTACGCACCGTGTGACATCACCGTTTACAAGTCCGCCTTTTATTTATCCCATAAATCATAATACGCGATAGTGTCTTCTTGGTTCGACAGCAGTGAATTCTCCGTGGAGTTTCTCGGAGTCCCGCTCGGGTCGGTCCATTATTTCAGTGGTTCCCAAACCTCTCCTCGAGGCACCCCAGCCGTTCCATGTATTTGTTCAATGCCACCACCAGCACACCCGATTCAACTAATAAAAGGGCTTGTTGTTAAGTTGAATCAGGTGTGCTGGTGGTGGAATTGAACAAATACATGGAACGGCTGGGGTGCTTCGAGGAGAGGATTGGGAAGCACTGCATTATTTCACATCCCATGGGGGGTGTTTCCTCATTTTCATGACCATATATGGATAATCATGCACGAGCATTGACGGTAGAACAAAGTGGTATTCATCAACACGGCAGGGCATAGAGCCTGCGTACGCACGTGTGATGAATGCCGACTTCCCTGTGCGTACGCTAGTTCTACATTCCGTGCTTACGTGTGGAAGTAGGTCAAGTTCTACGTCCACGTTGATGAATGAGGGCCCAGGGCTTCAGGACAGACACCAAGCAATCTGGCCCAACCAAATAATCTCAAAACAAAAAGCAAATTATATAGAATATTGGAACAAATCAACTAAATCTCAAAGTAAATTAGAATTCTATTTGACCCTAAACAGAGAGTACACGGTGGCAGAATACCTGACCATTGTGAATGATATAAAATTAAGAAAGACATTGACATGGTACAGACTGAGTGGACATAGCCTAGCCATAGAAACAGGCCGTCACAGGCAGAACTGGCTGCCCAGAGAGGCCAGGCTGTGTTCACTTTGTCAACAGGGGGATGTTGAGAGAGAACCTCACTTCCTACTACACTGTGAGAAATATAAGGATCTAAGAGAAGTTTTCTTTGATAAAATAAATAAAATTGATCCACAGTTTATCCATCTCCCTGATCATCAAAAGCTGTTATATATGTGTGGGGAGAAAAGTCAGTGTACAGCATTAGCTGCAATATATGTAGATGGTTGTCATACAATAAGAGAACAAGCTCTGTAAATACATGTATCTGGGTGGCTACATCTGTAAAATGACTACCCGATTGAATGATTATTTTGTAATTGAATATGTGGAGTAATATGAGGCTGTCAGTGTGAACGCACCACTAAGGCTGTCAGTGTGAACGCAGCACTAAGGCTGTCAGTGTGAACGCAGCACTAAGGCTGTCAGTGTGAACGCAGCACTAAGGCTGTCAGTGTGAACGCAGCACTAAGGCTGTCAGTGTGAACGCAGCACTAAGGCTGTCAGTGTGAACGCAGCACTAAGGCTGTCAGTGTGAACGCAGCACTAAGGCTGTCAGTGTGAACGCAGCACTAAGGCTGTCAGTGTGAACGCAGCACTAAGGCTGTCAGTGTGAACGCAGCACTAAGGCTGTCAGTGTGAATGCAGCACTAAGGCTGTCAGTGTGAACGCAGCACTAAGACTGTCAGTGTGAACGCAGCACTAAAGCTGTCAGTGTGAACGCAGCACTAAGACTGTCTGGTCTGTAACATGGGTCTCTCAGTCCCTCCACTCTGCAGTAAACAGCCATCACTGATACAGAGTGTCTGGTCAGTAACATGGGTCTCTCAGTCCCTCCACTCTGCAGTAAACAGCCATCACTGATACAGAGTGTCTGGTCAGTAACATGGGTCTCTCAGTCCCTCCACTCTGCAGTAAACAGTCATCACTGATATAGAGTGTCTGGTCAGTAACATGGGTTTCCCAGTCCCTCTGCTCTGCAGTAAACAGATATAGTGTCTGGTCAGTAACATGGGTCTCTCAGTCCCTCCACTCTGCAGTAAACAGTCATCACTGATATAGAGTGTCTGGTCAGTAACATGGGTTTCCCAGTCCCTCTGCTCTGCAGTAAACAGATATAGTGTCTGGTCAGTAACATGGGTCTCCCAGTCCCTCCACTCTGCAGTAAACAGACATCACTGATACAGAGTGTCTGGTCAGTAACATGGGTCTCCCAGTCCCTCCACTCTGCAGTAAACAGCCATCACTGATATATAGTGTCTGGTCAGTAACATGGGTCTCCCAGTCCCTCCACTCTGCAGTAAACAGTCATCACTGATATAGAGTGTCTGGTCAGTAACATGGGTCTCCCAGTCCCTCCACTCTGCAGTAAACAGTCATCACTGATATATATATATATTTTTTTTTTATCTACTTTTTCTCCCCATTTTTCTATTTTTCTCCCGTCCCAATTTTCGTATGATCCAATTCTACCCTCCCCTGTCTCGAACGTTGTTAGACCATGCCTCCCACTGGTCGGCTGCAATGTGGACCAAGCCTTGCATCCCGTGTCCCCTCCGGTACACGAGGAGGCAGCTGTCGCATCTTTTTACCTGTACAGCGCGATCTCTCAGCAGCGAGGACCTGTAGGAGTCGCTGTCCACAATGTCCGATCCCCACCCACCGGCTTTCCCACCCCCTAATACTGCCAATTGTATTAGTATGAACGACCAGCCAAGCCGGAAGCAACGCAGAGAGCTGGGCTCGAACCCAGCATCTCCTGCGTTAGTGGCGAGCGCTTTGCCCACTGCGCCACTTAGCCGCCCGTCATCACTGATATAGAGTGTCTGGTCAGTAACATGGGTCTCCCAGTCCCAGTCCCTACACTCTGCAGTCAACCGTCATCACTGATATAGAGTGTCTGGTCAGTAACATGGGTCTCCCAGTCCCTCCACTCTGCAGTAAACAGTCATCACTGATATAGTGTCTGGTCAGTAACATGGGTCTCCCAGTCCCTCCTGCTCTGCAGTAAACAGCCATCACTGATATAGAGTGTCTGGTCAGTAACATGGGTCTCCCAGTCCCTCCTGCTCTGCAGTAAACAGCCATCACTGATACAGAGTGTCTGGTCAGTAACATGGGTCTCCCAGTCCCTCCACTCTGCAGTAAACAGCCATCACTGATATAGAGTGTCTGGTCAGTAACATGGGTCTCCCAGTCCCTCCACTCTGCAGTAAACAGCCATCACTGATATAGAGTGTCTGGTCAGTAACATGGGTCTCTCAGTCCCTCCACTCTGCAGTAAACAGTCAACACGGATACAGAGTGTCTGGTCAGTAACATGGGTCTCCCAGTCACTCCACGATGCAGTAAACAGTCATCACTGATATTAGGCCGTATGGTGAAGGCTGTATCGTTTCATCCCGTTTCCACCTCGGCGAATTACACAATTTTCACTCTGGGTGAAAGTTCGATTGGTGTAGATTTAGGAACAAAAAGTTCTCCATTGACAAAATAGCCCATTTTTTTCAATCATTTTCGTAAAGTCGGGACTAGATCTTTCCTCGCGAACGGATATTTGGTCACCTCAGAGTTTTATCTGACGCAATTGGTGCGAGTTTGTCACGTATCTTGCGCTCGACCAATAGCAGCTCTCCTTGTTGCCAAGCCACAGACAACAAGAGATTGTGTAATGATGATGTTATCGTGTCGTTCACGGAGTACATCTCGACGCAAATGGACAACAAACACATTCTAACGCTCGCAAAATAGGTTTCAAAACAATGTTATATGCATATACGCTACTTGATATAGGCAATCGATTGAATAAAGCTGTGAAACGGGCGACAACGTTCGTGTTATTAACCATACTGTGCATTTAAATCATATCGCCTTCTATCTACACCAACAACACAGCATTTCACACCGATGCATGATGTCCTGTCGGAGCAATTATTCAATAAACCTCCATGAACACACAATCCGTGATGCATGCAGCACATTTGTATCAAAAACACTTTCCTTTGTGATTCCCAACCTGCAATATTAAAGCTGCTGGTACAATTTCTCTCACCCCCTCTCTCTCTCTCTCTCATGTGTGTGTCATCACACTTCCTGTTTGATGGGGGGGGGGGGTGCACCCATAGATATATATAGAACACTAGATAGCTTAAGGCGGAGTCACCAGCGTCACTGAACCGCCGCCATCTTGCCCAGGTCAGCCTTGAGTGAGAGTGAGTGAGCTGCACAGACAAAAATACTCATAACTCGCTGAAATATTGACGGATTTACAAACGGGTTGGTTTTCTATAAACATCAAAGATGTAGTTATGATACTGCATACTTATAAAAAAAAATAAAGATGTTTACAAACCGCTTGAATCATAGCCACGTTAATAATGCTTGTAATAAACCAAACCGTTTGTAAATCCGTCAATATTTCAGCGAGTTATGAGTATTTTTGTCTGTGCAGCTCACTCACTCTCACTCAAGGCTGATCTGGGCAAGATGGCGGCGGTTCAGTGACGTCGCTCTCCATTGGCCGGCAGCGCGGGCAAGCTATCTAGCTCAAGCTATCTAGCTATCTATCTCAGGAGAGACTGACACTACTGCTGCTGCCGTCAGGACACACACACAAACACACAAACAAACACACACACACACACACACACACACAAACACAGTCATATTTAGGTGCGTAGTGGGGGACACTCCATAGACATTCATTCC
>NW_028172722.1:0-4000 GCF_963971535.1 Notolepis coatsorum
ACTGTTCTTAGATAATGGAGCCATAGCGATGTTGAATCATTTCACCACATCATCCGACAGAGTCTTTGATTAAGGATAATAGCGTTTACTGACAGAATGACATGTTGCAACATGGAGAGACCTATAGATTACAGCAGTCGTCCTATAGCCCAGCCTGACAAGCTAACAATGTAGCTTCATACAGTATACATACATACTTTGTATTGATTGTACATAATATGAATTATGGATATGATGTACAGCAATATCTGGATAACGATGTAGAGATAGATGTGATTGAGTGACGGCGGTGTGTGTGTGTCTGTGTGTGTGTGTGTGTGTGTGTGTGTGTGTGTGTGTGTGTGTGTGTGTGTGTGTGTGTGTGTGTGTGTGTGTACTAGAGTAGGAGGGGATGAGGATGACAGCAGTGATGATCTCATCCTGAATGAGAAAGAGAGAGAGAGAGAGAGAGAGAGAGAGAGAGAGAGAGAGAGAGAGAGAGAGAGAGAGAGAGAGAGAGGGGAGAGGGAGAGTGAGAGATAAATGTGTTGGTAGGTCTCTCTGTCACCTACTCCCAGTGTATATGTGTGACACTACTCCAAGAACGGCTATTGAAAGTGAGAAGATAAGGCGATGGGTAATTGTTCACAACGTGATATTATTATTGTTTGTCCTTGTGAAAGAATAAAACACATTATCCTTCATTTTAAGCAGTGTATGTGTATTATCCTATCGTTTTGAGCAGCGCACATGTGGTGTCCTATCATTTTAAGCAGTGTATGTGTGTTGTCCTATAATTTTAAGCAGTGTGCATGTGTTGTCCTATAGTTTTAAGCAGTGTACGTGTGGTGTCCTATAATTTTAAGCAGTGTATGTACGTGTCTTGTCCTATCATTTTGAGCAGTGTACAGTACATGTGTTATCCTATCATTTTAAGCAGTGCATTTTAAGCAGTATAAGTGTGTTGTCCTATCATTTTAAGCAGTGTACAGTACATGTGTTGTCCTATCATTTTAAGCAGTGTACGTCTGTTATCCTATCATTTTAAGCAGTGTAAGTGTGGTGTCCTATAATTTTAAGCAGTGTAAGTGTGGTGTCCTATCATTTTAAGCAGTGTAAGTGTGTTGTCCTATTAGAAAACGTACATGAATTACTTGTCCTGAGTCATGTGGTGTATGATGCTGTCTTGTGGAAGACAGTACTTGGATACAGGAGGAGAAAAGATTGACATCTTGAAGTCGTCTTAATTCCGAACACATGGGTTATACACAACATTTGGAATAGGCTGACATCTTTGAATTCTACTACTCTAAAACACACACAAACACATGCACACACACACACACGCAAGCACGCACACACACAAACACACGCACACACATGCACGCACGCACGCACGCACGCACGCACGCACACACACACACACACACACACACACACACACACACACACACAGGCACACTCACACACACACAGATTCCATGCAGTTTGTTTGTCCCTGGCTCTGTATCTGTGCTCCTCTTATAGGTGATGTCAGTTGCCTGGCAACCGAGCAATCAGGGCCCGATTGTTACCATGACAACGTGGCAGGGGTATCATCACGAAGAGAATAGAGATGAAAGGAGGGAGGAATGAGGGGGGGGGGGGGAGATAGAGAAAAGAAGAGAGAGAGAGAGAGAGAGAGAGAGAGAGAGAGAGAGAGAGAGAGAGAGAGAGAGAGAGAGAGAGAGAGAGGAGACAGGGGGGGGGGGAGAGATGGAGAAAAGAAGAGAGGAGGAGAGAGAGAAAGGGGGGGTAGAGAGAGAGAGGAGACAAAAGGGGAGGGATGAGAGATAGACTGAAGGAAGAGAGAGAGGGAGGGAGAATGAGTGTGAAGGAGAGTAGAGAGAGAAAGAGAGAGATGTAGCCTATATACAGAGAGAGATAGCTTATATACATTGAGAGATAGATATAGCCTATATACCGACAGAGAGAGAGAGAGAGAGTGTTGCTAATTTGAAGCCTGCAGTATTCAGATAGGTGGATGACCTCTGTGTAGGCGGTAGGCAGTAGAGAACATGGTGAATAGCATGGAGAACCAACACACACACACGCACACACACACACGCACGCACGCACGCACGCACGCACGCACGCACGCACGCACGCACGCACACACACACACACACACATACACACACACAAGATAAGATATGTTGTCACTAACAAACAAACAAACACATACAGATAACAACCAGTATAACTAGCACTGTATTTCACAAATGGTGCAGAGATATAGCAACATACATACTGTAACAACATACTGTACATACTGTAACAACATACTGTAACAACATACTGTAGCAACATACTGTAACAACATACTGTACATACTGTTACAACATACTGTACATACTGTTACAACATACTGTACATACTGTTACAACATACTGTAACAACATACTGTAACTACATACTGTACATACTGTAACAACATAATGTACATACTGTAACAACATGCTGTACATACTGTAACAACATACTGTAACAACATACTGTACATACAGTAACAACATACTGTACATACTGTAACACCATACTGTAACAACATACTGTAACAACATACTGTACATACGGTAACAACATACTGTGCATACTGTAACAACATACTGTAACAACATACTGTACATACGGTAACAACATACTGTACATACGGTAACAACATACTGTAACAACATACTGTACATACGGTAACACCATACTGTACATACTGTAACACCATACTGTAACAACATACTGTGACAACATACTGTACATACGGTAACAACATACTGTACATACGGTAACAACATACTGTACATACTGTAACAACATACTGTAACAACATACTGTACATACTGTAACAACATACTGTACATACTGTAACAACATACTGTACATACGGTAACAACATACTGTGCATACTGTAACAACATACTGTGCATACTGTAACAACATACTGTAACAACATACTGTAACAACATACTGTACATACGGTAACAACATACTGTAACAACATACTGTAACAACATACTGTACATACTGTAACAACATACTGTACATACTGTAACAACATACTGTACCAACATACTGTACATACTGTAACAACATACTGTACCAACATACTGTAACAACATACTGTAACAACATACTGTACATACTGTAACAACATACTGTAACAACATACTGTAACACCATACTGTAACAACATACTGTAACAACATACTGTACATACTGTAACAACATACTGTACATACTGTAACAACATACTGTACATACTGTAACAACATACTGTAACAACATACTGTAACAACATACTGTGCATACTGTAACAACATACTGTAACAACATACTGTAACAACATACTGTAATAATGTAACAACATACTGTAACAACATACTGTACATACTGTAGCAACATACTGTAACAACATACTGTAATACTGTAACAACATACTGTAACAACATACTGTATATACTGTAACAACATACTGTAACAACATTCTGTAACAACATACTGTACATACTGTAACAACATACTGTAGCAACATACTGTAACAACATACTAACATACTGTAACAACATACTGTACATACTGTAACAACATACTGTAACAACATACTGTACCAACATACTGTAACAACATACTGTAACAACATAATGTAACAACATACTGTACATACTGTAACAACATACTGTAACAACATACTGTAACAACATACTGTACCAACATACTGTACATACTGTAACAACATACTGTAACAACATACTGTAGGAACATACTGTAACAACATACTGTAGCAACATACTGTAGCAACATACTGTAACAACATACTGTACATACTGTAACAACATACTGTAACAACATACTGTACATACTGTAACAACATACTGTACATACTGTAACAACATACTGTAACAACATACTGTACATACTGTACATACTGTAACAACATACTGTACATACTGTACATAATGTAACAACATACTGTAACAACATACTG
>NW_028172721.1:0-2500 GCF_963971535.1 Notolepis coatsorum
GGGGCTAGATGGAGCATGACATCCATTCAGCAACTTACTGTAGGCAAGAAGGCTCAGTTTCACTACCTCTCTCCCCCCACCCTCTCTCTGTCTCTCTCTCTCTCTCTCTCTCTCTCTCTCTCTCTCTCTCTCTCTCTCTCTCTCTCTCTCTCTCTCTCTCTCTCTCTCTCTCTGTTTCTCACCAACACACATGTAGGCCCAAGCATGCACACGCACACACACACACACGCATACGTGCGCGCACATGCACACGCACACACACAGGCACATGCACACACACACACACACACACACACATAGGTCTCTGGAGGACAGTTGGCAGAGCAGTGTGTTTTTCTGAATCAGAGCGGTGGTCTGGCTTGACTCAAGCGATGAGTTTTTCTCCTCATTCCTCCAATCTAATCTAATGGCCATGGATGTCCACCCACAGCACCCCGCCAACCCCCCCACCGCCCCCACTTCAAATGACGCGCCTGAGAGTGCCGGCTCCGCCGCTAAACAATGGCCATTGTTCTGAACGGCCGGGGTGACGGCTGGCAGGGTGATCAAACGCGCGCCGTATTAACGACGGCAATCCAAGAAGACCACCACTCCACGAGAGATAGGAGGGCCGTGCGTGGGGCTGAAGAGGCCCCTCCACGTCCTCCTCGTGTGTCCACTAAAAGGCCCCCCCCCCCCCCCTGTCTCGTGTCAAACCCATCCGTCCCCGGTCCACCCACCCACGCCCCGTGGATCAGCCAATAATGAGCGCGAGGGCTAACGCGTAGAACAACACAATCAGAGGCGGAATGGACACCTCCCTCTACTGCACTCCACGCATGAGTGTGTTGGAGAGCTCTCACTGGGGCCGGGCCGCGATGTTTGTGTGTCCTATGATGTGAAACTCTGATTAGCTTGACCGCCCGCTCGTGTGCGAGTGTGTCTGTGTGTGTGCTGTCCATCCGTGTGTGTGTGTGTGTGTGTGTGTGTGTGTGTGCGTGCACACTGAGAGAGGCAGAGTGAAGATGACAGCTCCAGCCAGTGGCCCCCTGACCTGGGGCCTGGAGGCCGAGGCAGAAGACTGCAGCCCTGGTTGGCTGCGGGTTCCTTCCTCCCCCCTGGCACGGAATCCTTGGCAGGTCACCATAAAACACAAAAGGCCACAGGCGCATGGAGCAGAGCCACGATGCCATGCTTGATTTGATCCCCGTCCCGATAAAAGAGAAAAACTAAAACATCTCCTTTGGAAAATAGTCGGGAGGGAGGGAGAGAGAAAAAAAGAGGGGAAAAAAAACCTAGGATTCCAGGACTAGATCGCTGCGTTTCCGCAGCCTCGCAGTCTGCACGGTGGTGACAGATCTCACAGTCCCATACCCACCATCACAGAACCCCGGGGCTAGCCTGGAGACATAATAATAGCATAAGAGAGGCAATATTTGCATTAAACTCGGCTACGTGTGAGTTCAGTTGTCCACACAATGGTACATTTGTTATAGTCCTGATATATTTGTCTGGAAGGCCTTTTCCCGGGGCCAAGAGGAGAACGATTCTGCTTTTCCCTCTGCCTCGCCTTCCCCCCTTTTTGTCACAGCTATTATTTCATGAAACCCGACCCTCAAATGTTCTGTTTCCCTTCAATTTCCTTTTCAGCGTAGCCCGAGCCCACCCCACCCCCGCCCCCGCCCCCCCCCCTCCCATTTCTACCGCCTATTAGGGCTTAGTGAAATGTGCCAAAAATATCCACCATGCCCCAGTAACAACAAACACCACTTAAAACTTTGTTCTATTAAATCAGTCATTCACTTTCAAAACACAGGGAGGGAACAAGAGCGGCTTTCTGTGGCCTCCAGAAAGATCCAGTTCTCTTTACTCACCAATTTGCCTATTGACAGCCGGCCCCTGGTTTACCTCGCAAATGGTTTGTTTACTCCTATGAGAGGTTGCACTTCTGCTTGAGCACAGACAACAAGAGCACCACAGTGTTCCAGGGGAGTCCCTCGTAGACGCACAGTGACTTCCCTTCCCCCGCAGATAAAATCCACGCTAACGTGGGAGAAGAAAAGCGTCTAATTGGCCTGAAATCAAAGCTAATTGGCTCCCATTTAGTCTCTTCCTGTCCTAGAGCGCTACGGGGACACTGGGGGGGGAGGGGGGGGGGGGGGTATTCTCAAGGCCGACTTCACAGAGAACCACCAGCAAAGAGCAGTAATGGGGCAGAAAGACGTGTGACATTGGGCTTGATCCCCGGCCGGGTCCATTATGTGCGTCTGGCTTCCCTATCTGCGGGGTGCGGTGGGCTTCTGGTTGGGCTACCGGCTACAGAAGCCCTGACCTGTGATAGCCTTAGCTCCGCAGACTAGCCCTGATAGACATCTTTAGTCTCTGGCAGTTCCCACCATCATAAACTCATTCACACTCCCATTTCGCAGTAGAAGAGTCACCCCCGAGGGCTATCCCCTCCTCCTTGTGGATCATTTCCAGTTTTCTTTCCCGGGGACCATTTCGTAACATTACTTCAGCA
>NW_028172721.1:7500-15000 GCF_963971535.1 Notolepis coatsorum
AAGGAAAACTGGGTTCATAACAGGACTAGTCACTGCCAACCCCGATCTCTCCCCCCCTGACCGCGATCTCCCTGTCCCCGTGTCTCTCCCTCTAGTGTCCAGCCTCTCGGGTCCAGCCTACATGCTGTAATGAGAGCTGTTGTTAGCAGCTGGCCGGGAGAACAGGATTCTCACCTCACTCCCTCGCAGCTCCTTGGAACTAAAACCCTATTTGTGTGCTGGTGTTGACCTCCGCCTCCCCACCCACCGCCTCTCCGTTGTCTATTATTTCCCTCCTCACCGATGCGGCAGCTGCAAGATGGTACGTCGTGTTGTGATCGTGGCCTCGGCCCGGTCACGTCTCCGAGGCTTTCCCTCGAAAAGGAGAGCACCTACGGTAGCGGAGACGTGGGAACGTATCGTCGGACACCCAGGAACGCTAGGGGTTGTTTTTCTTCGGGGGGCCAGTGTCTTAGCTTGTCCTCAGTTGCGTATCGGATGAACTCCAGAGATGGTTTTGAGTTCCACCTCGGTCAGCCGGAGTCTGAAAAGTGACTTTTAATAATTATTGTTCCTCAGCGGTGAGGCGCTTGAACCACTCGCTGTGCTTACAGCACCGTGCCTCGCTCACAGCACCGCTAGCCTCAGTGTAGTGCTGTGTAGAACACAGCGCAGGCTCCACACATCTGTGCAACAAGCGGCGTGATCTCTACTCCTAGTTAATCAAAGTGCTGTTAGTAGCACAGAACAGAACGACTATTCTCAATGGGTGGCGGTCTGTGGTGGGCCTCATTACGGAGAGAGGGGGAAATACGGCTACAGATACAAACGCTTACACGTGGAATGTGTCTGAGCTGTCGGTGTGTGTGTGTGTGTGTGTGTGTGTGTGCGCATGTATGGGTGTCTATGTAGTATGTGTACGTCTGTGTACGTGAGCCGTGACAGGCCGTCACGAGCCAGTGGCTCCTGCGCGGCGGTATAGAGCCGTGAGGCAGGCTGCCGTACGGCTGGCTGGCGGAGGGGAGCGACCTCCTCCCATCTCTTCTGACTACTTTGTTTTGCATTCTTCATAATTAGAAGCGCCCGAGCATGCCAGGCATTCCAAATAGAGGTGTTTTACACTGGGGCGGCTGACACCATCACTCAGTCTGAAGCCAGTGGTCCTTTCCCCAAAAGGTCAACAGCCTCTCCTTTCTCTTACTCCAAGCCTGCTTCCTTCCCAGAGTCGGGGAGGAGGGGTACCCCACTTGTCACCGTCACAACAGCCGCCCGCCTCCTTGTCTCCCCTCCCTCCCCCCCTCCGTCCCTCCGTAAGCCCTGACAGCTAACGCTAGGGGAGGATACTAGTTAAACCGCAGCTCCCCATTGTGACGGATGGCTCCTGTACTCCCCGTAGCAATGGAGACGAATGCTAAGCATGCATTATTAAGGGCCAGAGCGGGGGCTGATGCTAGGAATATTTTGATATTGAACCCCCCCTCCCCATCTCATGAATAATTCCAGCAGGACTGGGCCCAAAATGGATTACCTTACTCTCCACGTACTAGAGAAGGAGATACTCTCGTGTCTCTCGGGCTCTGGCGTTTCGGAATGAGGTGGCGTGCTTCTGGATTCTCCATTAAGTATCGGTGATTAAAACAAGATCTATCTCATAGGAGCTCTCGTAATGATATTTGATCACGGCGCGAGAGGAGAGCGGCGGCGTTGAGCCCCGTCTGCTTCTGGACGGCGCAGGATTGTGTATTCTCTTTGATCCAGCGGTCAAAGACGGCTCCGCAGAGGTTCATACTATAGGCTGGCGGATGCAGTCGTGGGCTGGTGAGACCACGAGGGTGGGTGGGTGGGGGCTGAGGTGGGGGTAGTGCTTGTCCAATTATCTGGTAGGCGAGGAGAGAGGGGAGCTGGGGGCTCCGTTGCTTAACACTGGGCCAATTAGAGAGAAAGGGGGAGAGACCCCTGCCACAGGCGTGGTATATACCCCCACAAAGAGACGGATCAGGCAGGCAGCCAGAGAGACGCGTACCCCGGCGCAGTCCCGACAGACGAGGAGAGGCACTGGGTAGAGGTCAAGACGTGCTACATCAAGCCCCACGCCGACCAATTTAACCAAGAAAATAACAGATAGACATTATTGACATTCTGATTAGTTTGCGCCATTGGTTGTCAAGAGATGTTGTTTTTTGAAAGGTGAGGAAAGAATTACAAAAAAAGTGTAGTTTATTGTGTTGTTGCGACGATGCTGATTGCATCCGTAAATGTCCTTAAACGGTGTTGAACAACGGAAATATTTGGAACTGCATTAATATCATAAATGTAATTGAATTGGTCGGTTCAAATTTGTTCAGCATTTTCGCTGGTTTTATATATTTATTTTTAACAGTTGGAGCAACAGTCAGACAGGGGAGGGCTGCTACTGAGTGAATATACAGTAATACTGGATTATACTTGAAAATCCATGCGTTGACAATCTGCTTAAAATTTTAATAATGATGATTATAACCAAAGATAATACAAATAGACAATATTTTTTTTACAGAGTAGCAGTTACTTAATAAAGTATAGTAATATACCATTTTTGATAGTAATGCATCTCTTTTTGATGTGATAGTAATTAGGGGTGGGAATCACCAGATGACCCACGATACGATATGTTGACGATACTAGAGGCACGATACTATAATATAATATTGCTAGATATCATGATTTATTACCTTTTTTCAACTGCAAATGATGTCCCCAATGGAAAACCTTGTCAACAACTGCAATAAATATATATATACAACACCTGACTTATCTAATGAGATAATGTTTTTAAGTATGTCAATACCTGGTATCAGTGCATGCAAAATATTGCGATATATATCGCTGAATTGATTGCTTTCCTCCACCCCTAATAGTAATGTATCCATTTTCAGAAACCCCCCTTCACCAAACTTCACAAAGTCGACTATCATTTACAACGAGGCTGACTATAAGTCCTCTTGTCAAAGGGACCGGGGATTATAACCAATGGTAAACAGAGAGGAGGACAAAGTCTGCGTTCCTGCGAAGGCAGCCAATGGCATCATCCTCTCTGTCAAAAAGTGGTTGATCCCCTCGCGAAGTGGCAATAGGCTGCTGTAATACGAGCCTTCCAGCACATCTGGATCAAAGAACAGTCTAACAATCAAGAATCCCCCATTCTCACTTTTCCAATTAAGGACGTGGATGATTTATACTCTACTTTAAGTACGCCCCGCTAATTGCTTAGGTTAACGGCATTGTAAATCAACATGCGAGATCTCTCTTCAGAATTTTTCGGTAATGTGGCCCCTATTGTAAACAGATGAAGCTTATTGAAGAGAGGTACGCGGTGGGGGCTACAATTTCATATGCTGACAAAGTGCACG
This sequence comes from Notolepis coatsorum, assembly GCF_963971535.1. NCBI lineage: Eukaryota > Metazoa > Chordata > Actinopteri > Aulopiformes > Paralepididae > Notolepis > Notolepis coatsorum. The sequence goes on from NW_028172721.1 coordinate 10,869, forward strand.
CCGAATCCCCGTTGAGGCTTTTCTGTTTACCCACGGTTTTAGCGAATACTGTATCCACTCAGCGAGGAATCAGTGACAGACAGTGTACTGGTACAGACATGAATAATGAAATCACGCATTCTCACTGCAAACTAAGTCCTTAGTCATTCACCCACATCAAGAGCGATGGGGAAATGGCTGAAGAATCCCAGACTAATTTCAACACCTCACTTTCCGCCGAACTTACATATTCCCGGTAAGAGCAATCCATATTTTATGAGGAACCATAAATACCTGCGCCCCACCTTAACCGTCTTATAATTATCAAATCATTCCCTTCTATCATCACCACTTCCAAAACAATACGGCCCATTTGCTCAGTCATTCCAGGAATGTCTGGTGACTTCTTCAATGTCTCATTTAAGTCGAGGCAAATTGGGGGGTTTTCAAGCTAAACTCCACTCGGCTGGGCGGCCGAGTCGACTTAAAACGGCGGATCCTCCGGTTCCAGACCGACCGTATACTTTCTCACACCACAGGAATGGAGCCGCGGCGCTCTGCTCAGACAATGAACGCTCTTCCCTGGGAGAGGAGGAGGAGGCAAAGTAGGAACTCTCTGAATTGTGTGTCTGTCGTCTGCAGGCTCTGTGAGGCCAGAAGACGTTACTCGATGCAATCTAGGCCCACGGGATTCTCCCCGGCAACCTGCGCGGCAGATAGCCGTCGGTTTAGAAAGCCAGAGGACACGTCGCCCGCTCATAATCATCATCCTCAAAGCGACGGCCTGCATTTCCGTGTTCCAGGAATGCTCTCCTCTGATACAAGGAAACCTTTTAGGTGGAGCGAGCAGGATATTACAGAGCTTTGTCCCCTAGCCTCGCAGCTGGTTCCCAGTACAAAGGCACTTGCGGGGCCAATAATTAGCCACAGGTCCACTTCACACGCTCGCCTTGACCCCTGACTTTTTTTTTGCTTTTTTACTCGCCACTACTTCCTACGAGGATATTTAGGACCCTGTTGTACGAGGCCCTTTGATCACAGAGCGCTGCAGATGTTTAATACATGCAACACCATTAGGGCATCTCCTTTGTGCTTTAATACATCATCATTTGGAGATAAGCTGGCGAAGGTCAAGAGGGTGCTCTGGCCTGACCCGGGACGGGCCCTGGTGCTTCATCACCGGCCAGCCCTCAATAAGCCTCTTCATGGATAGCCGGGGCCGCGACTGAGGGAAGGACAGGGTCGCGGACGGGGGGCTACTTGGCCACATACACCGCGTGCAGATTTAAATCAAGCGCGGGGGATTAAATCGAGCGGGGGGATTAAAAGACAACGGAGGAAGGACCTGAGTCATCGATCTCCTACAGCAGTGGTTCTCCACGTGGGGTCCGGGGACCACCAGGGTTCCTCCAGGGGGGGTCCGGGGACCACCAGGGCTCCTCCAGGGGGGGTCCGGGGACCACCAGGGCTCCTCCAGGGGGTCTCCCGGGAAAACGAGGCCGTTTTTAACTTCACCGTCTCATCCACTGGGAGAACTGTTATGATGAAGTTTTACTTCTGGACGAGTTATGGACGTGATCTAAAAAGGAAAACCTTCTCTGACGGGAGGGAGGGCGGGAGGGAGGGAGGGAGGGAGGGAGGGAGGGAGGAAGGGCGGGAGGGAGGGAGGGAGGGAGGGGGGGTTTCACGGCGTCTCTCTCTGTAGAACAGAGCGGCCCTCGTCTCTGGAGCGAGAGAGGAGAGCTGAGGATGAGATGAAGTGTGGTGTGATTATATAAATGACTGTACGTCTGTGCAGCATGAGTCATGAAGAACCAAGACGGAGCTTAAGAGGGATGAGAGATTGAGCGTAGAGAGAGAGTGTGTATTTGTGTAAGACTGTGTGCGCTGCTTGAGGGGAGGGTTCCTGTGATGTGCAGCTGTCCCAGCTGTGTGTAGCACACCACACACACACACACACACACACACACACACACACACACACACACACACACACACACACACACATGCAACAAAACCGGTCAATCTGTGCTGCTCTACTTACCACCAGCGTTAACCTTAGCCAAGACAGCCCTCCATCTCTCATTTCAAATGTCCCATGTGTATATGGTGCATGAGCTAAAGGTTCACAAAAGCATGCACGTCCAAAACGATAAATACTAGGTGCTGCTGGACTGAGGAACATGTGAAAAATGGAAAAATAAAGAGTCTGCACACTAGATCATGCTCCCATGAATATGTATTAGTATACTGCCGTGTGACCTGCCTGTGGCGCGCGAGCCCTCGAAACCAACACGGGCAACTTCCCAAATACTAAAGCTACGTATAAATACACCACATACAGTGAAGTATTTGCAAAAGGTCTGACAAAGGGCCGCCTTGACTGTACGTGCGGCAGAGTGAAAGGGCTGAGTTATTATCCGTGGGCACGCGGACGGGTTCGGGATCAATCACCGGCAGAGCGAGAGTTTATATAATGTGTCACGCGGCGTTCATAAAAAACTTAGCACAAAGACCGAAAGGACATTATGAACCACGGCGCGCTTATAAATCAATCGACTTCTATTCTCCCGCCCGCTCCGTCGGGGGGGCGGCTAGAAAGGCGAGCGCCGCGAGCGCGCGTCATTCATCATCAAACAATATGCTGCATGCAAATGTGAACACCATTAATAATTCCACCTTCTTCAGCACTCGCTTAGGAGGAGGCCTGGATCAAAACGTCAGACTGACAGAGACATCATGTAAAAGACTGAGGAGGGGGGCGGGGAGGGGGGTGCAGCTAGAGAGAATCCACACAGCCCGTCTCCCCTACAGTGTCGCTGGGCTCGGAGGAGACGAGCTCAGCCCCCGTGGCCGCCTCTCTCTGATCGTAATCGGCAAGATGAACCACGCAGTCAGCGATGGTCTCTGTCTGACCAATCAGTGGTGAACACAGTGGCTCAGGGGGAGCGGGGTAGGGGAGTCCATCTAATCCCGAAACGGGGCTACACGCTACGACGGAACCCCCTGCAGAGACGCTGAGAACCCCCCCCCCCCCCCCCGGAGGGCGAAGGGCAACTGCCTGTCTTCCTCTTACAAATCACCTCCCGAGATATAGTATGCATATATAGTACACAACAGAGGAAGGAAGGAAAACCAAGAAAAGACTTCCGCTTCTACGTAACGACGTGCTATAATTGAATAGCTGATATCGTAAAAGTCTTGTGTTCTCTCTTACATAGCAAACAAACAAAACAAGAACCGACATATCTTGGAAGGGCAGGGTCCTTTTTTTTTTTTTGCCATAGCAAAGATCCTTCCAGAATGTAAGCCTGTGATGACGGTACAAAAAGCAGAGGAATGAGGAGGGAAGCGCAGCCCGTCCATAAAAGGCAGGCCGGGCGGAGATGAGAGGAGAGAATGTTCTAATCCGCCCAAATTAAGTGCATAACAGAGCTTATCTCCGACGTAGCTCTCGCCGCTAAGACCGTACCCCTGTCAGTTTGACTGTGTTAATTGTGTATTTGATGTATTAGAATGGGAGTTTATTATTATCTTATTGTTTCAAACCGAACCTTTATTAGACGAATGAATGCACCGTTTCAGCAAGCGCTGCAAAAGGCAGAACCCAGCGGATAGCGTGGGGGGAAGGGTCGACGCAGTGAAAAGGCAAAGAGAAAGCTCACGGGAATTTTTCTAGGCAACGTCTTAAATCTTGTTCACATCTGATCGCGTGTGTGAATGCACACACATGGGGAAAAAAAGCACACGTACACACACATACACTCACACTCACACACGTAGGGCATCGCACATTCCTTATGCACATATGCATAAAACCACCATGAATACGCCACAATTAGCATAATAAACTGAGTGGAAAACGCTGTAGGAAAGACACTGTTGTTGATTTACCAAGGGAATATAGCTCATGAAACGTATGGGATGTGCCGGAGCATATGTGTAAACACTAGTTAGATGTATTTAGGTCCCCTTTAACACCTGTTTAAATGCAGCAAAACACTCTGCATGCCTGCTTGGTGATGTCATTAACCTTGGTTTCATCCTTGGGAGAGTTTAAAATAGAAGCAGAGGAGAGGGGGAACAAATTAAAAATGCATAAGTTTAACACACACACACATAATAATCGACCAAGCTTCAAAGGCGAGCGAGC